>NC_041381.1:331931735-331937062 GCF_002162155.2 Triticum dicoccoides | reverse complement strand
GCCGTCCGCCGCCCGGGCGCCGTCGCCGCCGGCCACCGCCTCCTCCTCACGTCGCCGGCCACCGCCTCCTCCCTCGCCGCCGGCCACCACGGGCCTCAAAGCCGGCGAGGCCCCGGCGATCCTCGGGCTCTGAGAGCCTCGCCCGATCCAGATCCAGTCGCGTGAACAGTAAACCCTAACCCCCGATTTTTTTTCTAAGTCCCGAAAATTTTGATCCAAGTTGCTCAGTTCGAGGTCCCGTAACTTTGCAACCGTAGCTCCGTTTAGGCATATGATATGTCAAAATCTTCGCCTCGACATATACATCATTTCAATCCATTGCATAATTTGTATTTGAGGTCGTCTTGTTGCCCAAAATGCTGTTAGAAGTAGACTTCGTGAGTAGATTGCAGATCCGTTAGTTCATCTTGCACTTTTGTCATTTTTGCTATGTTTAATTCGTGCATGATATGCCTGTGCCCCTTTGGGATGAATTGTTAAGCATTTTGTCTTCTTTCCAGAGGTGCCACCCATGCATTTTTAGGATGTGTGTGTTGTCTTGTGCAAGCTTGCGAAGGGAGGTACCTGAGATTGCTGATTTCAGGGACTTAGTGATTTTCACTAAGTCTGGGATATTTTAGTTCATGATGCTATATGTCCAGCTTGTTTCCTAGTGGTCCGTGCCTCTTTTGAGGATAACAGTAAGGGAGTTTTTATATTTATGTTATGCTCTATCCATCCATGTCTTTGTTTGCATATGTGGAGTGCTCTAGGTTGACTCAATCGAGCTCAACTTTTGCTTCGTTGTTAATCTGGGCAGATCGTCAACTCGTTTGCGATTTCGCCGGTGCTATTGTTAGTGATCCATGCATGCTATGCCTTTGTTCCTGCCATGTGTAGCTAGCATATTATGCCTTCTTGCTGGCTATATGCTTTCCTTTCCATGACTTGCACCGTAGTGAGTGCATCGAGCTCGTTTACATGCCTTCGTGAGTTAAATTTCTGCATGTCTCAGTTTTCACCAAGTCTGAAAACTGATTGTGTTTTAGCTATGTTCGTGTGCCCGTTAATATATTTTGTGATCCCTTTTGGCCCCAGGTCACATTGGGTGTTTTGTTAAGCTTGTTGAGTAGCTCCATGCCATGTTCTTACTTGTCATGTTCAGGTCATCTGCTCCGAAGAGAGCATCGTGATCTGAAATTTCAGGCTAGTGTTAATTTCACTAAGTCTGGAATCTGTTTTGCATATTCATTTTTGCCATGCTTGTTTGAACCTCTTAATGGATGAATTTGCCTATGGCTCAGTGCTAGTGTTTTGTTAACCATCTTGTGTACATCACTGCCATGTATTTTGTTTTCATGTTTGGTGGCTGTAGCATGCTCATTTCGTTGCATTTAGGAGCCTACTTGCTGTATATCGCAGATCGGTTCGTTTCGTAAAACGCTCGCCATTTCCAAACCGTAGCTCCGATTCCAATGATCTTTATATCGTTTGCAAGCAATTTCATCCCCTCTATCCAGTGGCACACTTGGTTTTCCAAGCTGATGCCAGGTTCATGCATTTCCTGTCATATCTTGCATTTTGCACCCCGCATCGCATCCCGCATAGCATATCGTCATTTCATCATATTGCTTGGTCTTGCCCGTGGTTGATTGTATCCTTGTTGCTTGTTTGTCTTGTTGGGTAGAGCCGGGAGACGAGTTCGCTACCTAGGAGCCCGTTGAGTTTGCTTGTGAGGATCCAGTCAACTCTGACAATTGAGCAGGCAAGATGATCATACCGTCGAAATCACTACTATCTTTGCTATGCTAGTTTGCTCGCTCTTTTGCTTTGCCACTGCTACGATGCCTACCTTTTGCTTGTCAGCCTCCCAATTGCCATGTTGAACCTCTAACCCACCATTGTCCTAGCAAACCGTTGATTGGCTATGTTACCGCTTTGCTCAGCCCTTCTTATAGCGTTGTTAGTTGCAGGTGAAGATTGGAGCCGTTCCTTGTTGGAACATTTATTTTACTTGTTGGGATATCATTATATTGCTATGTTGTCTTAATGCATCTATATACTTGGTAAAGGTTGGAAGGCTCGGCTTCTCGCCTAGTGTTTTGTTCCACTCTTGCCGCCCTAGTTTCCGTCATATCGGTGTTATGTTCCCGGATTGTTGCGTCCCTTACGCGGTTGGGTTATAATGGGAACCCCTTGATATTTCGTCTTGATTAAAGCCTGTACAGCAATGCCCAACCTTGGTTTTACCATTTGCCACCTAGCCTTTTCTTTCCCTTGGGTTCTGCAGACTCAAAGGTCATCTTATTTTACCCCCCCCCCCCGGGCCAGTGCTCCTCTGAGTGTTCGTCCACCTGTCAGCTACCGGTGGCCACCAGGGGCAACTCTGGGTTGGCCTACCCGTACCTAGGACAATCTGAGTGTGCCCTGAGAAAGAGATATGTGCAGCTCCTATCGGGATTTGTCGGCACATTCGGGCGGTGTTGCTGGTCTTGTTTTAACCTGTCGAAGTGTCTTGAGTTACCAAGATACCGAGTCTGATCGGAACGTCTTGGGAGGAGGTCTATTCCTTCGTTGACCGTGAGAGCTTGTCATGGGCTAAGTTGGGACTCCCCTGCAGGGATTGAACTTTCGAAAGCCGTGCCCGCGGTTATGGGCAGATGGGAATTTGTTAATGTCCGGTTGTAGATTACTTGAACTAAACTTAATTAAAATGAATCAACCGTGTGTGTTACCGTGATGGCCCCTTCTCGGCGGAGTCCGGGAAGTGGACACGGTGTTGGAGTTATGCTTGCGCAGGATGTTCCTTTAGCTTCTCGCTCGTGCTTCGCCTTCTCTTCTCGCTCTCTTTTGCGTATAAGTTAGCCACCACATATGCTAGTCGCTTGCTGCAGCTCCAATATATTTGCCTTATCCATTCCTATGAGCTTAAATAGTTTTGATCGCGAGGGTGCGAGATTGCTGAGTCCCTGTGGCTCACAGATACTATAACTCCAGATGCAGGTCCAGGTGAATTCGATCCAGGTGACGAGTACGAGCTCAAGTGGGAGTTCGACGAGGACTCTCAGCGTTATTATGTTTCCTTTCCCGATGATCAGTAGTGGTGCCTAGTTGGGGATCGATTCAGGGCCTTGTCGCACGTTGGGTTCTTTTCTATTTTGGCGCCATAGTCGGGCCATGAGTGTTTGTTTGATGGATGTTTTTTATGTACTCTGATGTGACGTGGCGAGTGTAAGCCAACTATGTTATCTCCCCCTTTTATTATGTATTACATGGGATGTTTTAATGATTGCCTGACTTGTGACATTGCTTTCAATGCGGTTATGTCTCTAAGTCATACCTCGACACGTGGGAGCTATAGCCGCATCGAGGGCGTTACAAGTTGGTAATCAGAGCCTTCCCCGACCTTAGGAGCCCCCATTGCTTGATCGTTTTTAGCAGCCGAGTTGTGTCTAGAAAAAAAAATGTTTTGAGTCCTTAGGAATTATATATCGGAGAGCTTAGGAATTCTTTTTACTTCCCAGCCTCCTCATCGCTCTGGTAAGGCATCCTGACGTAGAGTTTTGACTCTTCTCTTCTCAAATTTCACAAAAAAAATTTAGGATCACGCGAGTATTTTGGATTTGTTCCGATGGTTTTGTGACGAGAACATTGTTCTTGGTGCCTCCTGTCTTTAGGGGTTGTGGCAGTGTCCCGGGGAGTTGAGCTCCGAGGTGTTGTCGTCACAATTTTATCGTTGCAATTCTGGTATACTTGAGATAGGTGCGCGACATCGGAAATCTCTTTTATGCAGTTCGTTGGTGAGATAACCTCGACGCCACCCAGTACTGGGGCGGGAGTTCGGGAGTATCGCCATAACTTGTATAACGGATGCTTTTCGAAGGTTGAGGTAGATGTTTTCCGAAGTTTTCTTGGTTATGTGTCGAAGGATGGATACAGCTGGATGTAGGATTTGCTAGTTTGGGTGAGATATTATGCTTCCCCTGTATCCCCAACACCTGATTGCATAACCGGTGAACGTCAGCTGCTGGGTAATGACTTAATCACAGAAGCAGAAGAAATGTGCAAAGTCATTCGTGATAACCTCAAAGCAGCCCAATCCCGCCAGAAGTGCTACTATGATAGTAAGCACCGTGAATTGGCCTTCGAGATCGGAGATCATGTTTACCTCCGCGTCTCTCCCATGAAAGGTACTCGTCGCTTCGGTATCAAAGGGAAGCTTGCCCCTAGATACGTGGGACCTTTCAAGATTGTTAGCAAGAGAGGCGACCTCGCCTATCAACTCGAGCTTCCTTCAAACTTTGCAAATGTTCATGATGTGTTCCATGTCTCTCAGCTTCGAAAGTGCTTCAAGACTCCTGACCGCACCGTCAACTTCGAGGACATTGAGCTCCAAGAAGATCTCTCTTATCGTGAGCACCCAGTTCCTATTCTTGAAGAGACTGAACGCAAGACTCGCAACAAGTCAATCAAATTTCTCAAAGTTAAGTGGTCACACCATTCCGACCGTGAAGCTACCTGGGAACGCGAGGATCACCTCCGTTCTGAGTACCCGGAGTTCTTTCAGTCCTAGATCTCAGGACGAGATCTTTTCGTAGTGGTGGAGTGTTGTAACGCCCCAGATGTAACTTTCCCTAATTGTACTCCAACTCTTGCCGTTTCCGGTGTCAAGTTATATTTATTTCTCGGGTTCGGGTCTTTATCTCCGTGTGTTGTTTTCGTTTTCATGCATCTCATACCATGTCATCATGTGCATTGCATTTGCATACGTGTTCATCTCATGCATTCGAGCATTTTCCCCGTTGTCCGTTTTGCATTCCGGCGCTTCGTTCTCCTCCGGTGGTCATTTCTAGCTTTCTTTCGTGTTTGGGAATTAAACATTTCCGGATTGGACCGAGACTTGCCAAGCGGCCTTGGTTTACTACCGGTAGACCACCTGTCAAGTTTCGTACCTTTTGGACTTCGTTTGATACTCCAACGGTTAACCGAGGGATCGAAAAGGCCTCGTGTGTGTTGCAGCCCAACACCCCCCAAATTTGTTCCAAAACCCACCAAACTCTGCTCCATGTCCTAGGCCGTTCGATCACGATCGCGTGGGCGAAAACTGCACCTCATTTGGACTCTCCTAGCTCCACTTATGCCTATATATACACCCCCCCTTCGGATCTCAGATTCCTCCCCGTCCTCCTCCGAAAAAAAAAGAGATCCAACTCCTCCCGCCGCCGCCGGACACAACCGCCGCCGACGGACATGTCCGGCCTCCCCGTCCGCCGCCACATGTCGGCCTCCTAGTGGCCGCCGCCCGGTCCCCAGTTCGCCGCCGCACGCGGGCCCGCGAGGCCCGTGCG
>NC_041381.1:331915635-331930887 GCF_002162155.2 Triticum dicoccoides | reverse complement strand
CCGGCCACCGCCTCCTCCCTCGCCGCCGGCCACCACGGGCCTCAAAGTCGGCGAGGCCCCGGCGATCCTCGGGCTCTGAGAGCCTCGCCCGATCCAGATCCGGTCGCATGAACAGTAAACCCTAACCCCCGATTTTTTTTCTGTCCCGAAAATTTTGATCCAAGTTGCTCTGTTCGAGGTCCCGTAACTTTGCAACCGTAGCTCCGTTTTAGGCATATGATATGTCAAAATCTTCGCCTCGACATGTGCATCATTTCATTCCATTGCATCATTTGTATTTGAGGTCGTCTTGTTGCCCAAAATGCTGTTATAAGTAGGCTTCGTGAGTAGATTGCAGATCCATTAGTTCATCTTGCACTTTTGTCATTTTTGCTATGTTTAATTCGTGCATGATATGCCTGTGCCCCTTTGGGATGAATCGTTAAGCATTTTGTCTTCTTTCCAGAGGTGCCACCCATGCATTTTTAGGATGTGTGTGTTGTCTTGTGCAAGCTTGCGAAGGGAGGTACTTGAGATTGCTGATTTCAGGGACTTAGTGATTTTCACTAAGTCTGGGATATTTTAGTTCATGATGCTATATGTCCAGCTTGTTTCCTAGTGGTCCGTGCCTCTTTTGAGGATGATCAGTAAGGGAGTTTTGATACTTATGTTATGCTCTATCCATTCATGTCTTTGTTTGCATATGTGGATTGCTCTAGGTTGACTCAATCGAGCTCAACTTTTGCTTCGTTGTTAATCTGGGCAGATCGTCAACTCGTTTGCGATTTCGCCGGTGCTATTGTTAGTGATCCATGCATGCTATGCCTTTGTTCTTGCCATGTGTAGCTAGCATATTGTGCCTTCTTGCACCGTAGTGAGTGCATCGAGCTCATTTACATGCCTTCGCGAGTTAAATTTCTGCATGTCTCAGTTTTCACCAAGTCTGAAAACTGATTGTGTTTTAGCTATGTTCGTGTGCCCGTTAATATATTTTGTGATCCCTTTTGGCCCCAGGTCACTTTGGGTGTTTTGTTAAGCTTGTTGAGTAGCTCCATGCCATGTTCTTACTTGTCATTTTCAGGTCATCTATCATGTTGTTTTGCTGCTCCGAAGAGAGCATCGTGATCTGAAATTTCAGGCTAGTGTTAATTTCACTAAGTCTGGAATCTGTTTTGCATATTCATTTTTGCCATGCTTGTTTGAACCTCTTAATGGATGAATTTGCCTATGGCTCAGTGCTAGTGTTTTGTTAACCATCTTGTGTACATCAGTGCCATCTATTTTGTTTTCATGTTTGGTGGCTGTAGCATGTTCATTTCGTTGCATTTAGGAGCCTACTTGCTGTATATCGCAGATCGGTTCGTTTCGTAAAACGCTCGCCATTTCCAAACCGTAGCTCCGATTCCAATGATCTTTATATCGTTTTCAAGCGATTTCATCCCCTCTATCCAGTGGCACACTTGGTTTTCCAAGTTGATGCCAGGTTCATGCATTTCCTGTCATATCTTGCATTTTGCATCACGCATCGCATCCCACATAGCATATCGTCATTTCATCATATTGCTTGGTCTTGTCCGTGGTTGATTTTATCCTTGTTGCTTGTTTGTCTTGTTGGGTAGAGCCGGGAGACGAGTTCGCTACCGAGGAGCCCGTTGAGTTTGCTTGTGAGGATCCAGTCAACTCTGACAACTGTGCAGGCAAGATGATCATACCCTCGAAATCACTAATATCTTTGCTATGCTAGTTTGCTCGCTCTTTTGCTTTGCCACTGCTACGATGCCTACCTTTTGCTTGTCAGCCTCCCAATTGCCATGTTGAACCTCTAACCCACCATTGTCCTAGCAAACCGTTGATTGGCTATGTTACCGCTTTGCTCAGCCCTTCTTATAGCGTTGTTAGTTGCAGGTGAAGATTGGAGCCGTTCCTTGTTGGAACATTTATTTTACTTGTTGGGATATAATTATATTGCTATGTTGTCTTAATGCATCTATATACTTGGTAAAGGGTGGAAGGCTCGGCCTCTCGCCTAGTGTTTTGTTCCACTCTTGCCGCCCTAGTTTCCGTCATATCGGTGTTATGTTCCCGGATTGTTGCGTCCCTTACGCGGTTGGGTTATAATGGGAACCCCTTGATATTTCGTCTTGATTAAAGCTTGTCCAGCAATGCCCAACCTTGGTTTTACCATTTGCCACCTAGCCTTTTCTTTCCCTTGGGTTCTACAGACTCAAAGGTCATCTTATTTTACCCCTCCCCCCCGGGCCAGTGCTCCTCTGAGTGTTGGTCCACCTGTCAGCTACCGGTGGCCACCAGGGGCAACTCTGGGCTGGCCTACCCGTACCTAGGACAATCTGAGTGTGCCCTGAGAAAGAGATATGTGCAGCTCCTATCGGGATTTGTCGGCACATTCGGGCGGTGTTGCTGGTCTTGTTTTAACCTGTCGAAGTGTCTTGAGTTACCGAGATACCGAGTCTGATCGGAACGTCTTGGGAGGAGGTCTATTCCTTCGTTGACCGTGAGAGCTTGTCATGGGCTAAGTTGGGACTCCCCTGCAGGGATTGAACTTTCGAAAGCCGTGCCCGCGGTTATGGGCAGATGGGAATTTGTTAATGTCCGGTTGTAGATTACTTGAACTAAACTTAATTAAAATGAATCAACCGTGTGTGTTACCGTGATGGCCCCTTCTCGGCGGAGTCCGGGAAGTGGACACGGTGTTGGAGTTATGCTTGCGCAGGATGTTCCTTTAGCTTCTCGCTCGTGCTTCGCCTTCTCTTCTCGCTCTCTTTTGCGTATAAGTTAGCCACCACATATGCTAGTCGCTTGCTGCAGCTCCACATATATTTGCCTTATCCATTCCTATGAGCTTAAATAGTTTTGATCGCGAGGGTGCGAGATTGCTGAGTCCCTGTGGCTCACAGATACTATAACTCCAGATGCAGGTCCAGGTGATTTCGATCCAGGTGACGAGTACGAGCTCAAGCGGGAGTTCGACGAGGACTCTCAGCGTTATTATGTTTCCTTTCCCGATGATCAGTAGTGTTGCCTAGTTGGGGATCGATTCAGGGCCTTGTCGCACGTTGGGTTCTTTTCTATTTTGGCGCCGTAGCCGGGCCATGAGTGTTTGTTTGATGGATGTTATTTATGTACTCTGATGTGACGTGGCGAGTGTAAGCCAACTATGTTATCTCCCCCTTTTATTATGTATTACATGGGATGTTGTAATGATTGCCTGACTTGCGACATTGCTTTCAATGCGGTTATGTCTCTAAGTCGTGCCTCGACACGTGGGAGCTATAGCCGCATCGAGGGCGTTACAACATCTTATCTTCATTATCCTCTATCCCTTCCAGTATTATCATATCTATAATTACTCTCTACAAAATGTTGAGTACAGGCAATGCTTATGAAGAAGATTTCGTGCTGAAATTCTTGAGTTATCCTTCCCTTGACATGGACAAGGGCATTATAAAGCCGGTGTTAACTGTTAATGTAAGTCAGTCCTTCTAAAGCCTTTATTCTCCACTGCTGTTTAATTTGCTCATACTCCCTATCGTTTACTGCTGTTTAGTTTGCTGTTTATACCAAAATGCATGTTCGCAAGAACCGTAAGTTCTAAGTTTTACTTGTAAAACCAAATTCCTTATTAATACCATGCATATTACTCAATACTCCCTATATGTATGCTTGTTTTTGTGGATCTATAATCCAGTGTGTGGTGAAGCAACCCACGTTTGCACCTTGGCATCTCCTGTTTTATCTTACTGATGTGGCTGATGATATGAACAACATGACATGCACATTAACCAAAATAGATACAATGATTATCTTTGCCCTTCATCTATGCTTGTTATGTTGACATGGTAATCCAGTAGTGTGGTGAAGCTCCCCGCATTATGAACAATGCCAAATTATGCTATTGATATTTTGAACTTACTCTTTATTTTCTAATTTGAAATTGGATGGAATTGACAGCACAGTTATCATCTTTGTTTATACATGTGCAAAACTTGTCATCTCTCTGCTTTGTTTCAAGGTGATATGCCTGATGGCATGCACAAGTCTGCTGAAGGCTATGAGACAAACCCAACATATATTGCAGCAAAGAAGGAAAAACATCTTGAAGATAGCGAGCCAACCCAAAAGTCTTGTCTTGATGCAGTGTTCAAGTTACTTGAGACTAGCAGTCAGACAAGCTCACAGAATTCATTGTCTAAATCAGTTCGACTTCTTCAGTCCCAAGTTCTAGCAGAAAGGCATTCTGCAACTCAACTTTGACTTGAAGTCCTATCTCTAAGAAAGATTGCGGAGAACACCAATGAGAACCTCATCACTAAACAGCTACACTTGGAAGCTATGACCGACATGCTAGGCCGGTCTCACAGCCTTGCTCAGCAGCTTGCACAACAGTTCCCCGCAAGGCTAACCTTTCTTGAACTGTCTTGGAAGTGGTCTCGGTTCAGTATTATTTTGTTACGCTGCAATGCTGCCTAGTTTTTGTAATCTGCTTCTTCGTTGCGCTTTATGATCACTGGTGGCGAACTTCAATGCCCAGTGGATGTAAATATACCTTAAATCCTTTATTGTATAGGGTACGTTTCTTCTTAGTTACTATGCCATAATTTCTTTATTGTATAGAGTAGGTTTGTCCTTAATTCCTACTAGTTACTGCCATCATTTGCTATCTGAAAAAAAATCAGATGTGGTCGACCAGGCCAAAACATTCGACTCTAACGGGCCTGGTTTTTAGCGGGCCGCAATTGGGCCGGCCTGCGTCTTTCTTGGGCCCGAATAATTGGGGCTTCACACTTTGCGCCAGGCCAACAACTTACACCGGCCTATATTTTAGTTGGGCCTTTTGTGGACCCAGCGCTTAGTTTGGCCCAGGTAGCGTTGGGCCATTAACAGGCTGAATATTGTACTGGCCTGTTACGGCCCAGATGAAACCATGGGCCTTTAGCAGGCCGAAATGCATGTTGGGCCTCAATTTTCACTAGTCGTTGACAGGCCTTCAGCAGGCTGAAATGTTGACCTGGCCTTTTTGGGCCCACTTAGGTCACGGGCCGTTACCAGGCCGAAACATATCTCGGGCCTTAGTTGGCCCACTGATATCATGGGCCTTTAAGAGGTCGAAAGCATAGTAAAGGCATCAACGGGCCAAATTATGCGACAGGCCTTTAACAGGCCCAAAGTCACGTTGGCCTTAACTGTTGCCACCTTTATCATGGGCCGTTAGTGGGCCCGATGTCCCGTCAGACCATATATGGCCCATGGGCAGCATGGGCCATTCTGGTCGAAAGTCACACTGGGCTGAAATGGGCCCATGTCTACATCGGGCCTCTAACAGGCCGAAAGTCACTGGGCTGTAATTGGGCCCAAATATTCGGTGAACAATTAACGGGCCAGATCTGGCTTCAGGCTGTAAATGGGCCCAAATATTTGGTGAACAATTAATGGGCCAGATCTATCTTCGGGCCGTAAATGGGCCTTTATTAAGCAAGCCGTTATTGGGCTGGCCCACTAGTACCTAAGTAAGTACTATGGGCCTTTGACTGGGCCGGCCTTTTTAACCTATATGGGCCTCTGTTGGGCCCAGCCACGTGTCGACGTATCATAGGCATGTCTCCTCCAATGGACGGGCAACATCTGGCCCACTGACGAGCTGACAGGTGTTCCCTCCGGCCAATCAGAATTTTACACATGGAAATTTCCCATTGGTCTGGGCTGTTAACGGGTTATCGGATCCAAAACCCGACCCGATAGCTTAACGGTGTTCCGTTACGGTGGATGCCACGTGTCAGTCACCCTTGACGAAAGCACTTCTGTGATGCGCAATTTATCATCATGGAAGTGGACACTTCCGTGATGATAATTTTGGTAATGTCATGGAACACTTCTATGACAACACAGGTATGACTATCTTGATTCTGTCATAAAATCGTCATGGATGTACATGCATGACAAAAAACGTGACCTACTGTGACAAACACGTATCATCACGGAAGTGTATTTTTTTGTAGTGATCATACCTAGTTCAATCTCATTACTGGCAATTCTCTTTACTCGTTCTGTAATGCATCATCCCGTGACTAACTCATTAGTCACATTCCTTGCAAGGCCCATAGTGATGTGCATTACCGAGAGGGCCCAGAGATACCTCTTCGATACATGGAGTGACAAATCCTAATCTTGTCTATGCCAACTCAACAAACACCATCGGAGACACCTGTAGAGCATCTTTATAATCACCCAGTTATGTTGTGACTTTTGATAGCACACAAGGTGTTCCTTCAGTATTTCGGAGTTGCATAATCTCATAGTGTGAGGAACATGTATAAGTCATGAAGAAAGTAATAGAAGAAAAACTAAACAAGCATTATGCTAAGCTAACAGATGGGTGTTGTTCACCACATCATTCTCTAATGATGTGATCCCGTTCATCAAATGAAAACACATGTCTATGACTAGGAAACTTAACCATCTTTGATCAACGAGCTAGTCAAGTAGAGGCATACTAGGGACACTCTGTTTGTCAATGTATTCACACATGTACTAAGTTTCCGGTTAATACAATTCTAGCATGAATAATAAACATTTATCATGATGTAAGGAAATATAAATAACAACTTTATTATTGCCTCTAGGGCATATTTCCTTTAGTCATCCTAATTAGTTGAGATATATTGCAGCTTAGAGGAATTAGTTAAGTTATTTGCATAATAGTGGTGTATGTGGTATACTAAAAATTCAGAGAATTTCTGATTTTATTTGCATGGATTTTGGTTTATGCATGAACTGTACTTCTTAGTATACTGGATCTTATTTTGGCTTGCAATGGGTTTCACTGAATTTCATTGGAAACAGAGAAATTCCGAGTCTTTTCGCTTTATTTATAGATTACACAATATTACATATTTTATTTTGAAAGGAGTCAGAGAAACAATAACATATTTGAATTCTTCATAATAACCAAAGAAGTACGTAGACCTCCTTTCAAAACATCCATGGGTATTTCATATAGAAAAAATACATTGCACACTAATCATGTAGACACTAGATCCTCTAAATACAAAACATGTCAGCATCTACAATTTGATCACTACACCATTGGCTTACAACTTACTACATCCTTCATCTTTTTTTATACACTAAAAAACAAGACTTCCTACATCCTTCATTTAATACAATATGTTGTCCTTCTAGTGAGAGCTCCTGAATCCTGTATAAGCGAGTTTTTCTGTTAGAGAGGAACCTCACATACTATCATATCAGAGAAGAACCAAGACACACATTATCATATCAGAGAAAACCAAGACACACACAATCATATCAGAGAAGAAGCAAGATAGATTGAGGGTGTCTTGGGTTAGGGGGTGTCCGGATGGCCAGACTATAGCCTTTGGCCGGACTCCTGAACTATGAAGATACAAGATTGAAGACTTTCGTCCCGTGTCCGGATGGGACTTTCCTTGGCGTGGAAGGCAAGCTTGGTGATACGGATATGTAGATCCCCTACCATTGTAATCGACTGTGTGTAACCCTAACCCTCTTCGGTGCCTATATAAACCGGAGGGTTTTAGTCCGTAGGACGAACAACAATCATACATAGGTTAGCTTCTAGGGTTTAGCCTCTCTGATCTCGTGGTAGATCTACTCTTGTACTACCCATATCATCAATATTAATCAAGCAGGAGTAGGGTTTTACCTCCATCGATAGGGCCCGAACCTGGGTAAAAACATCGTGTCCCTTGTCTCCTGTTACCATCTGCCTAGACGCACAGTTCGGGACTCCCTACCCAAGATCTGCCGGTTTTGACACTAACATTGGTGCTTTCATTGAGAGTTCCTCTGTGTCGTCATCTTTAGGCCCGATGGCTCCTCCGATCATCAACAACGATGTGGTCCAGGGTGAGACTTTTCTCCCAGGACAGATCTTCATATTCGGCAGCTTTGCACTGCGGCCCAATTCGCTTGGCCATCTGGAGCAGATTGAAAGCTGCACCCCTGGCCATCAGATCAGATTTGGAAGTTTGAACTATACGGCTGACGTCCGCGGAGACTTGATCTTCGACGGGTTCGGGCCACAGCCAAGCGCGCCGCACTGTTACGACGGGCATGATCTAGCTCTGCTGCCGGAAAGTGCCCTGGAGGCCGCACGAGAGTCCGCTCCGACCCTTAGCTCAGAGCCGACTGCGCTGATCGAGGACGAGTGGCTGGACACCGCCTCGGGGGCTGCTATCTCTACGGCGATTGAGCCAAACACCAACCCTGTCCTTTGCGAAGCTCGTGACTCCAAGGTGCCGGACTCCTCTCTGGACTCCGAACCTTCCGCGCCCCTGCCAATCGAATCCGATTGGGCGCCGATCATGGAGTTCACTGTCGCGGACATCTTTCAGTACTCGCCCTTTGGCGACATCCTGAATTCACTAAAGTCTCTCTCTTTATCAGGAGAGCCCTGGTCAGATTATGGTCAGGAAGGTTGGGATGCGGACGACGAAGAAATTAAAGCCCACCCACCACCCACTTCGTAGCCACTGTCGATGATTTAACCGACATGCTCGACTTCGATTCCGAAGACATCTATGGTATGGACGACGATGCAGGAGACGACCAAGAACCAGCGCCTACAGGGCACTGGAAAGCCACCTCATCATGCGACATATACATGGTGGATATCCCAAACAATGGGAATGGCGATGGAACAACGGAGGATGACCCCTCCAAGAAACAGCCTAAGCGCTATCGTCAGTGGCGCCGCTCTAAATCCCGCCACAGCAAAAATGGCAATTCCGGCACCGGAGACAATAACACCCCGGATGGTGCCGAAGACAGCCCCCTCTAGCAGGATTCAGCGCAGGAGGATGGAGAAGCCAGCCCTCATGAGAGAGCGGCAGACAGAGAGGTAGAGGACGATAATTACATGCCTCCCTCCGAAGACGAGGCAAGCCTCGACGATGATGAATTTGTCGTGCCTGAGGATCCCGTCGAACAAGAGTGTTTCAAACGCAGGCTTATGGCCACGGCAAGCAGCCTCAAGAAAAAGAAGTAACAACTTAGAGCTGACCAAGACTTGCTAGCTGACAGATGGACTGAAGTCCTTGCAGCTGAAGAATATGAACTCGAACGCCCCTCCAAGAGCTACCCAAAACGCGGGCTGCTACCCCGATTAAAGGAGGAAGCACCTAAACCTACCTCACCAGCGCATGATACGGCCGACCGGCCACCTCGTGGCCGTGACAGAGAGGCCTTTCGGCCCTCCACTCAAGCCGCACCCCAGCGTCGCTCAAAAAGTACCAAGGCACAGGGAAATGCGCCAGACCTGCGAGATATATTGGAGGACAAGGCAAGGAAAACAAGATTGATCTACGGATCGCACGGGCGCCCCACGATATGTGATGATAACCGTCACGCCGGATATGGCAATTCCGGCCGGGCCAAACACAGTAGACAAAGCTCATTTGAGCTGCGTCGTGATATAGCCCAATACAGAGGCGCCGCACACCCACTATGCTTCACAGATGAAGTGATGGATCATCAAATCCTTGAGGGTTTCAAACCCATAAACATTGAATCATACGATGGCACAACAGATCCTGCGGTCTGGATCGAGGACTATCTCCTTCACATCCACATGGCCCGCGGTGATGACCTACACACCATCAAATATCTCCCACTCAAGCTTAAAGGACCAGCTCGCCATTGGCTTAACAGCTTGCTAGCATAGTCAATTGGTTGTTGGGAAGACCTGGAAGCCGCATTCCTCGACAATTTCCAGGGAACTTATGTGCGACCACCAGACGCCGATGACCTAAGCCACATAATTCAGCAGCCAGAGGAATTGGCCAGACAATTCTGGACACGGTTCCTAACCAAGAAAAATCAAAACATCGACTGTCCGGATGCAGAGGCCCTTGCAGCCTTCAAACATAACATCCGCGACGAGTGGCTTGCCCAGCACCTAGGACAGGAAAAGCCGAAATCCATGGAAGCCCTCACAACACTCATGACCCGCTTTTGCACGGGAGAGGACAGCTGGCTAGCTCGTAGTAACAACATGACCAAGAGCCCTGGTAATTCGGATACCAAGGACAGCAATGGCAGGTCGCATCGCAACAAGCACAAGCGCCGCATTAACGGCGATAATGCTGAGGATACGGCAGTCAATGTCGGTTTCAGAGGCTCTAAACCCGGTCAGCGGAAAAAGCCATTCAAAAGAAATACTCCAGGCCCGTCCAATTTGGACCGAATACTCGATCGCTCGTGCCAAAGACACGGCACCCCCGAAAAACCAGCCAACCACACCAACAAGGATTGTTGGGTGTTCAAGCAGGCAGGCAAGTTAAATGCCGAAAACAATGACAAGGGGCTGCACATCGACGACGAGGAAGAGCCCAGGCCGCCGAACAATAGAGGACAGAAGGGCTTCCCCCTACAAGTGCGGACGGTGAACATGATATATGCAACCCACATACCCAAAAGGGAGCGGAAGCGTGCACTAAGGGACGTATATGCGATGGAGCCAGTCGCCCCAAACTTCAATCCGTGGTCCTCCTACCCAATCACTTTTGATTGAAGGGACCACCCCACTAGCATCCGCCATGGAGGATTCACCGCATTGGTGCTAGACCCAATCATTGACAGATTTCACCTCACTAGAGTCCTAATGGACGGCGGCAGCAGCCTGAACCTGCTTTATTAGGATACAGTGCGCAAAATGGGCATAGACCCCTCAAGGATTAAACCCACAAAGACGACCTTTAAAGGCGTCATACCAGGTGTAGAGGCCAACTATACAGGCTTAGTTACACTTGAAGTGGTCTTCGGATCCCCGGATAACTTCCGAAGCGAGGAGTTAATCTTCGACATAGTCCCGTTCCGCAGCGGCTATCACGCACTGCTCGGACGAACCGCATCTGCAAAGTTCAATGCGGTGCCGCACTACGCATACCTCAAGCTCAAGATGCCAGGCCCTCGAGGAGTCATTACGGTCAACGGAAACACCGAACGCTCTCTCCGGACGGAGGAGCATACGGCGGCCCTCGCGACGGAAGTACAAAGCAGCCTCTCAAGGCAATCCTCGAGTCCGGCTATTAAACGTCCGGACACCGTCAAGCGTGCCCGGAGTAACCTACAACAAGACCGCCTGGCACGTCCCGAGAACGCGTAGCAATGCGGCCCCAACCCGAGCCCTCGCAAAATTGCGAAACCAGTACTACGCGTACATAATTACGCTCTGGAAATACCATGGGCATAGGGGGAGGGACACGACCACGGCAGGCCCAGAATGCGGCTCAACCGCACCAGGGGCTGCCGATTGTGTCATTCTTTTCTCTCTTACTTACATGACTCCTTTCTCAAGAAGCCCTATCCGGCAGTAGAATCACCGAACACACGATGCAACAGCCAGGGAAGCAGAAAGCTACGTCGAGTGTCCAGGTGGTCTCTATAACGAGAAGTATACTTGTTTCACATACCATCCCGCAGCTCGCTCCTAGAGGGGGACATGTCAAATAGTCTCGTCCCTTGCTTATCGCACTATTTGTATTGTTCTGCTTTTACCGCAGCCTTTTTGAATAAACAATGCATAGCTTTTGCCTATTATTGCATTCCTTTTTCTATCCATATATGTTCATTTATGACATGTTGCACCCGTACACTTTGGTACGGCCAAATACACCAGGGGCTTAAGTACCCCAAAATATGGTGTGATAAGTCTGAACACTTTTACAAGTGCGGCACCCTGAACTTATAGCATTATATGCATTGGCTCCGAATCATGTCTTGGGTCAATAGTTGGGTTTGCCCGGCTCCCATGTTTTGGTACCTTACGTTCCGTTATATCGGCTAAGGTAGCACTGGGAGAACCACTGCGATTGTGCCCCGGTTGAGCTGGGTTAAGCACCTCAGCGGAGAAAGCTAAAACTGACCGTCATGATAGAGCGAGAGCCGGTCGCTATTTGAGAGGTTTTCGAGTCCCTAAACACTTATGCCGCTTAGAGCGAGGAGTCGGCTTTATCCGGCCCAGGCGTGGATAGCGCCCCGAATTCGGTCTTCCCAATACTAGGGGCTTCGCCGAAATTTAAAATTATAGAATTCTATGGCTAAGTGAGAGTGTTCAAGCATTATAGTCCGGTTGCCTTGTTCGTTGTGTTGAGCGCCTCGCTCGAAGGACCCAAGAATGGGAAAAAGAGCGCTCAAGTTTACCCCAAACACCCCAGAACTCGTGGCACGGGGGCAGAAGCCGACGACTCGCCATCTCTCAAATTTAATAAACGGCCGCACAGAAGGTAATATTTTAAATTCACAAGCGTTGCTTAGCGCATATGAACTAGTTTTCAAGCGTACAGGATAACAAATGCGAGTTTACTCAAAAATTACATCTTTGGAGCATTCACCCGCTATAAGGCGGGCACCCTTCAGGATGCCCTCATAATACATCTCGGGCTTGCGATACTCCCTGCCCAGTAGTGGTCTGTCCGTCACAAGCTTCTCAGCGTCCATCTTGCCCCAGTGCACTTTAGCACGGGCAAGGGCCCTACGGGCACCTTCGATATAGAAGGAGCACTTGACGACTTCAATCCATGGACATGCGTCCACCAGCCGCCTCACCAGCCCGAAGTAGCTCCCAGGCATGGCTTCCTTAGGCCACAGCTGAACTATGAGGCCCTTCATGGCCTGTTCGGCCACCTTATGGAGCTCGACCAGCTGCTTCAGCTGGTCGCTCAAGGGCACCGGGTGTCCGGCCTCAGCATACTGAGACCAGAACACCTTCTCCGTCGAGGTCCCCTCCTTGGCCCGGTAGAATGCGGCAGCGTCGGACACACTGCGGGGCAGATCTGCGAATGCTCCTGGAGAGCTCTGAATTCGGGTAAGTAACAAGTAATTCACTTTCACGTGCTTGCTTTGCATAAAGAATGCCTTACCCGCCGCTATCTTATTCAATGCCTCAATTTCCTGGAGGGCTTTTTGGGCTTCGGCCTTAACGGCTTTGGTGCTCTCAAAGGCCAAGGCGAGCTCAGACTCTCGAGTCTTCGAGTCACGTTCCAAACTCTCGTGTTTTCCACGAGAGCCAGGAGCTCTTGCCGCACCTCCGCCACCCGCGGCTCCTACTTCTCTCGCTCGGTGCGCTCCGCGGCCGCATTGCTTTCGGCCTTGGACACCGCTTCCTTCAGGATCACCACCTCGTTCGTGGCCCCTGCAATACTCACGTTATTCCTGTCATTTTTTGCAACCACATCTTTTATATACTTCCATAAGGTATTACTTACCTTCCTTGTCCTCGAGCTGCTTTTTGGCAAGCCCGAGCTCGTTCTCGGACCGCTCGAGGCTCTGTTTCAATGCATTGACCTCCGCAGTCAGTGCGGGAGAGGTCAGCAGCGCAGCCTGCATTCCCATATTGACATACTTATGTTAGACTCCTGCGTACATATTTTTAGATCCTCAGTTCGTGTCACACCCTGATTTTCAAGCCACAACACTTATGCCAATAAATCATGCTAAAATGTGGTTTGACAAAAACTTTTGAGTGTTTTGTCTTTGCTTTGATTGAATGTTTGACTGCTGTTTGCAAGTGCTCTAAAAGTCAAATAAATTCTCCAACCCTTATACTCCTTACCCTTGATCCAAAAACCTTGAACAATGATCATGCCATGTGTATAGGACATAAAAATAATTTCTTACAAAAATAATTTGGCCAAATAGTATTTTCAAAAAGTAGTTTTCCAAAAACCCCTGAATTGAGATTTGCACTGCAAGTACTTAATTAAGGGCAGTACAAATCCTTCCAAAAATATATTTGACTCCTATTAGGTATAGGACTACCAAAAACAACAAAAATATAATTTTAAAAGTTATTTTCCTATTTTCTTTAAAATCTTTTTCTTAAGGCCAGAAATAGTCTTTATTAGGAAAATCATTTTTTTTGTTTCAAAAACATTTGACAAAAACCTAGGGAACTCAGTGGACATATATTGTCCATATATAAGAGTTTCAACACATGGTCATGTTCAAAATATTGGTCAAATCCCTCAAAAACCCTTTCTGGATATTTCAAGCTTTTGAAATATTTACAAAGGAAGTATTCTCCAGAAATTCCAAGAAAATTCTAGCATGTCACATATGACATATTAGATGATCTTGACAAGTCTCATGACTTGGAGAACAGTATAACATCATCAAATCCCCTCAAAACCATTTCTGTCCATTTTGAAGTTTGAGCAACTTTACATTGCCAAACATTTCCAAATGTTCTCAAACCTTGTGAACATGCTCAAATGTTCTAATTATTCATCTAGACCAAGTGGCACAAGTTGGAGAACAAGTTAACTTGATCAAAGTGCCCCAAAACCATTCCTGTCCGGAACCAAGTTTGAGAAACTTTACATTGCCAAGTTTCTCCTTTTGATCTAAACTTTTGTGGACATGTTCAGGACCTCTAATTATGACACTACACCAAGTGGTGCATCAAGGAGAATATATTTGCATGACTAAATCTTGGAAAATCCATTTCTGTTCATTTCTAGGGTTCACAAAAGTTGCATTGGCAACTTTGCCCAAATAAGCTCCAAATTGGTGGAAGGCCCTAATTATGTGTGTCATTTCACCCTGTGGAGCCTCATGACAAATGGAAATCATCTTCTTGCCCAAACCAACATCAAACACCTTCTGGCAGAATCTCAAAATTCATGTTTTAACCCCTTCCACTAATCTCCAAGAGTTATCCTTTTTACCACAGCCCCTCCTCGTCCCCCTCTACCTCTGGTGTGCTTCCTTGCCCGAGAGGCAATGATGAAGGGGGCAGGGATCCATTTTTCTTCTCTGGACAACCACTTTTTCCTCCCTTTCTCATCTCTCTCTCACTCCTGGCAAGTTCCAGAGTATCCAAAGCCTCCACCCCTCTTGTTTATTCCTCCTTCAGACGCCAGACGCAAGTGGGCGCGTGAGGACGCGAGAAAAAGCCGCGGGTGCCGGCCATTTGCGCGCTCTGGAGCACGTCAGCGTGCTCCCAATCGTTGACGCCGCGTCCCCCGACCACCTCGAGCCTCCCCCTTGTGCCAGTCGAGGTGCCTCGACGTCCGCAACAGGCCACCATGCTGGCCCCCTCCTTCCTCTCCCTCCTCTTGCCCCAACTCGCACACGCGCCGGCCGCCCGAGCGCACCAGTGAGCGCGCTCACACGCGCGGTACCCCTGGCCCCCCTGCTCTCTCTCTTTTCACTCCCCTTGCCCTGGACCGACCCCACGAGCACCCCCGACACCTGGCTGCGAGCCCCCGTGGCTTG
>NC_041381.1:331899139-331915192 GCF_002162155.2 Triticum dicoccoides | reverse complement strand
TGGCTTGCAGCGACGGCAACAGCCTCGCCGGCGCATGAGCTCACGGTGCACCTCGCCCCCTTCTACTTAAGGCCACCCCCGAGCCCCTTCTCTACTCCTTTCGCCCTCTCTCCCTCCCGTACGTCACCCAGACCCAGCCAACCCTCTCGCCGAGCCCTCCGTCGCTCCCCATGGCCGGAGCCGAGCCGCCAGACTCCGCCTAAATTCGCGCCCACGACTCCTCCTCCTCTCCTCTAGACCACACCACAGCAGCTCCACCGTCACCGCGGACCCCTCCCGTGCTTCTTCCTATCCTCCCCGTGGCTGTTCCCACGAGTTGCATCACCACCGCTACCTTCGCCCGCCGCGGCCGATGATGCGCTCGCGTCTAGCCACCCCTGCGGACGTGGCACAACTCGGAGGGTGTGGCACGCTCTCCTGAGCACGATGGTACGACGGGCGTCGCCGGAGATGGCCGGTACCGCCGGGGAGAACGCCGGCGCCGCTCGGCCTCGCCTCCCCTACCTTGCTCTGTTCGAGCAGGAGGTTGGAGACGACCTGAGCACCAGGCCCCGCTCATCAGCGACCCGGCGGGCGGGTCCCGCCCGTTTAAGTGGAGACGGCTTCGGCCGGATCCGCTTTCCTCGTGCGTTGGCGCACTTCACGAACCCGCCTCCGACGTCGCCTCCTCCTCCCGTCCAGCCGAGCCACTGGGCCGGCCCATTGCTAAACTGCGCCCAGTGCGCTGGATAAGGGTAAAACCCTTTCCCTTTCCTTTTTCTTTTTCTGTAAATTTGTAAAATCCACAAATAAATCAAATGAACTCCAAATTTGATGATTCAAATTTCCAGAGACTCCATAAATCAAGTCCTATTTAATAGGCCACAGTGGACATTTTTGTTGTCCTTGGTTTTCATTGAACCTTTTAAATAGGTCATTTATCCACATAAGTCCACTTCAAAAATCCATATTATATTCATTTCAACTCCAAATCCAGTGAAACCAATTTCCAAATGTTTCTAAAATCATGCCTGATTTAATGGGTACTTTTACTCATTTTTTATAAAATGGCATTCTGTGTACAACTTGTGGATCCATCAAATCCATTGATTCCATCATATTGAAATGTTTAGAAATATCCATTGATCCACTTCCAATGAAATCACCTTGGTCATTCGTCATATGACCAGAGGTATCCTAGAAAAGTCCAACTCACATTTTTTAGAGCACTTTTATTCTTGCCTTGTCGTGTTGCTTATTATGGTTGTTTTTGACGATAGTTGACGAAGTAGACGAAATGCCCGAAGTTGGACCAGAGATATTTGAAGACCTCGAAGACTTTGTTAAAACAGGCAAGCAGCCCTTTGACCATGTCTATGAAACCCTTTTTATGCATATCATATAGCAACATATTGTTGTTGCAACGGTATCATGATGAGGTGGTAACCACTTTGATGGTTTGCCACCGTACTTCCTCGTTGATACTTGCATTGTGCATGACCCTACCTTCTTATGAGGGTTATGCCGGGGGGAGTAGATAGGATGCTAAAGTAGATGCTACGCAAAAAGGGACGGGAATATGCATGATGAAGGAGACAAAGTGTTTTCAAAGGACTTTTCGAAAACCCCGTCGGGTGCCAGTTATGCTCGAGGGAGATGATGAGATGGGTAACCACTTGAAGACGAAGTGGTGTACCGAGGCGAATGTGTGTTGTTTTCGAAAACGGATTAGATTTAAGATTTGTTGACTGTCCCAACCTTACATGCGCAACCACTCTACCCTTATATGGGAAAGGGCATTATTGATTACCTAGACCGATACTAGCTTGGAGCCCGCATTACTAGTGACAGGAGAGTTGTTGGTGCGCTCTCTCGGGACGGGGTCGTGCCAGGTAGGGCGGCCATGACTGTTTTCACAGGGCACCGGACACACCGTTGGTACCCCGTGCTTTTGGTATGTGATGAATATGGGAGCAAGGCTCAACAACTTTATGATGTGAAATGTTAGGCACGGGGGTTACTATCAATCGAGTGGACTCCATGTTAGTGTCGTCTAGGGAAAGATTGTGATCGGGTGCTTACCCCGGGTACTTGAGGTATCGCGGGTCATGGATGACACGGAAGTTCCCCGGATCTTGTGGGTAAAGTGTGCAACCTCTGCAGAGTGTAAAACTATTCGAATAGCCGTGTCCATGATCAATGACAGTTGGGTGGTGCTGCTTAAACTATGTCCAGAGTTTTACAACCGTGTGTGTGAGTTGATAAAACTACTTGGGTCAAGTCAAAGGACTTGACATGATTGAGTTGGGTTGGTGCCCACTCTATTTATGTTGATATCTGTAACCTGTCCTCATGGTTACTTGAATTCTCCTGATGCATGTCTTACAAATTGTTGAACACGTTAATGCACTCAAAACTAGCTGTCTGCAAAAAAATTACCTACATCATGCATTGTTGTATCTTGAACCAAAACATGGGTTGCTTGAGAGTACATTCAAAGTACTCATTGGCTTGCCACTGGTTACTTAATTGACCAGGCATGGAAGAACCGGAGTTTGAAGAAGAGTTCTTTGGAGATGAACATGCGAACTAGGACGTTTCCCAGTCAGAATGCCTATAGGGTTTAGGCAGATGGCATGGGTCCAAGTTGTTATTGATGATTTCCGCTACGATGATACACTCAAGACTTGACAATAATGGTCCTACTTGTGTAAAACGGTATGTATGGATGTAAGACTCTTGTTATTCAGCTTATGTGTGTTTAGTGAGCATTGATCTCTAGGATCACTGTACACGTGCATTCGATGATCTCGACTTACGAGTCGGTGTCCCCACAGAGCTGGTATCAGAGCCATCCTGATTGTAGGAAGCCTTAGTTAGCATGTTCGTTAGTTAGGGTAAAATATTTCCAAAACTACTACTAGTTTTCAAAACAATCAATACTTCTCTTCCCTTCTCAGTTTTTCGGAAACTAAGGTATACTTTCCTTATTGATCTCTTCCCCTTCAAAACCTTTGGTCGCTAGAACCCTTATGCCCCTGACCACTGGATTCCTTGTAATCCTCGTGGATAATCTAGAAGGAAGATGCCTTGCCAGACATTCACCCACATCTTCTGAACACAAGATTGGCGACATCACAACAAGAGGATACCAACAGAAGATACATCCTCGAGGAATGAGGACCTAAAGACCCAGGAGATGGTGACACCCTTGACACTGCCCCAAGATGATGCAACCTTAGCCTACGATGATCGGGGCATAGAACATGCAAGATCATGACATACATCGCTAATAGAGTAACCCTATCACTACCGTTGTTGTATCGGCAACCACCGATGGATGAGAACCTATCCATTTGGTCCGCCTCACCATAGTGAGCAGGAAAACTGTTCTCCTCATCCCCCACTCTTGGTGTCGATGTTGTCATCAACGTAACCGACATGATGGACCTCTATTACGCCTTGATAATGTCATTGCATAAAGGATTACCTACCTGGTACCATCGACGCCTTAGAAGGCAAAAGGGATCGTCATGATTAAGAAGACAAGAGGAGATCAAGTCAATGCCAGCTACAAGGAGCCACCTTCACCCCATCACTCCAACAGGCAAGAAAGTTGTTGAAGAATCCTCAAGCTCAACTGGGATCGTTTCATTGAACAACTACAAGAGACGTAGCAACACCTGAGGAAAACCCGAAAGACTGCACGAGCCACAAGGCACGACTACTGAGTCCAAGAACCCCTAGGGTAGGATAAGTCGTGTACCCCCTATGCGCAGTCGAGTCCGTATGATGGTTCGAATAGAACCATGATTGTGTGTTGCCTGTTTTTATTTTTTTGTGTTTTGAGATAGGTCGCACTTTTGCCCTAGGCGACAAGTATGCGACTATATCACCTTCCTTACCTTGTTTCTTTTGTTTGGCCCTTTTTGCACCTGTTTGTTTGCACTTGCACTATAGAACCCCCTTTAGGCATTCCCCTCCTCTATGCTACTTTTCCCTCTCATCTCTTTCCTCAACTGAAGACAAGCAAGACAATATGCACCAAGGATTCCACCTCGGCGACCAACAAGCACTGAAGAGTTTTGCTACAACCTCCTCGACCAAGTATAACCCCGTATGTTTACACCTCAAGACTAGAACCCTATCCCTAGACCCTAAAGGACTTCACGAGATACCCCAGCTCGAAACCTTAACTATGAGCTTAACCTACGAAATCACAGGAGAACAAGTTAAGTTGCAGTAAGCCTTGATTATCACTGGGTTCATTATGGAACTAATGGACATAGTGAACAAGCACATTATCTTCCTAAGATAGCACCAGAACTGACGATGCCATAGGGAGGACCAATCTGAGGATATAGGAATAGAGGACAAATGACTTGATGAGTTTATATCAATGACTTGAGGAATTATATGAGACTATTTGGTGGATTATGAGGCTTTGATGTTGGTAGATGAACTTGGTGGGATCATGAGTATAGATTAGCATAGCTTTCATTACCCCTGAGTAAATTGGATTTAGTACGATAATTGTGTTCACAAGTTGGAATTCTTGGAAGTATTTGGATTTAACTTAGCCATGGGATATTGATAGGAGAGAGTTGATATTACGTAAATGACTTGGGGGAACATGTAGGAATTCCCGTTGGACAAGAGATTTGGATTTTAGTAGGTGATTCTAGTTGAATATGGATGCTGAGTATGTCTACATGGTTCGGAGTAAATTGGATTTAGACTGATGATCTCGAACATGATACCATGTTTCTCGGTGGACGATAAACTAGGAGATTGGACTAATTGTCGGAGTTTATTTAGGGAATCTATATAAGCTTGACCTTGGAGTTTACTTGATCATGATAATGGAAATGGGTGGACTGACTATAGTAAGGTAGCCTTCCCAGTATTTGTGGATTATAGGATATTAGAAGATCGTGTGGAACACCACAGAGATTGGATTTGAAGAACTACTGGATCATGTAATGATTGGTGTAGTTAATGGGTTGTTGGAGTTGATTCATAGGAAGGAAACAAGATTTTGGAGTGGCATACGACGTGTTTCCTTAGGATAGAGGTGCTTTATCTTAGACCTTGGAAGAACAGGCTGAGCACTTGGATTGTCACGTTCAAGCTTAGCAGCTTATATGTTCTACCCATGGATTTTTATGGGTAGACATACATACGAGTTTGGGGATTGTAGACATATATGATTTTGTTAGACCTCCTCTCGGGAGCCATGAGGATATGAATCACATGAGTGATGATTGGAGTTGAGCTATGCAAAATGATGCTATCGGTGATATGATGTGATTTGTTTAAAGGACTAGATAGACTATTGGCATCTCAGAAACCATGCTTAAAGATAAGATGATAAATGTTCACTCGCACACTAGAATCCTTGAAACCCTAAAGCCCTACCAAGCTACAGCATGGTCGGATCCTGACTTTGGGCGTTGGATCTAGATCGATAAGACCTTGGCCAATACTCAACCGTGACCAACACCAATGCCTCAGCCCACTTTACGTACCCCATAGACTTCATGGAGTGCTTGGACAAGTTAGTTGTCATCTTTCTTTGATGACATACTTGTCTACCCGAAGACGGAAGAAGAACCGTTCAGCTAGTCCAGGAACCTTTGAAGACCGCCATGCCAAGGAGGAAGAACTACCACCATCATCAAGAAGTAAACATCCGCGTCGAAGATCAGGTGTATCTGCAAGCCACTTCTCTCTAAGGAACCCAACATTTCCATGACAAGGAGACCCACACCAAGATTCATCGGCCCCCTTCGTGATCACTCCAAAATTTAACAACCCCCTCTGAGATCACTACGAGGCAAAGAGAAGACATTTACCAGCTGGAGTTGCCACATGAGTTACCTGATGTGCACAATGCTTTCCATGCATCACAACCCCGAAAATGTTTCTGACTTCCTAAGTAGCCCGATGTCTACGAGGGCATCGATCACCGAGCCATCAACCCCCAACCCAGTCTAACCTACCGCGAGCCACCCATTAGCAACCCGGATCAAGAAGAACGTCATATGCGAAGCCACACCATCAAGTACTTCAAGCTCAATGGATCACTACACGGAAGCAGAAGGAACATGAGGACTTGAAGAATACCCCAAATCCGAGTTTATGTATCCCTTTCCGCGCCTAATCTGGGAATCTCGGGGACGAGATTCTTGTAAGGGGGGTAGGTCTGTCACACCCTGATTTTCATGCCACAACACTTAAGTCAATAAATCATGCTAAAATGTGGTTTGACAAAAACTTTTGAGTGTTTTGTCTTTGCTTTGATTGAATGTTTGACTGCTGTTTGCAAGTGCTCTAAAAATCAAATAAATTCTCCAACCCTTATACTCCTTACCCTTGATCCAAAAACCTTGACCAATGATCATGCCATGTGTATAGGACATAAAAATAATTTCTTACAAAAATAATTTGGCCAAATAGTATTTTCAAAAAGTAGTTTTCCAAAAACCCCTGAATTGAGATTTGCATTGCAAGTACTTAATTAAGGGCAGTACAAATCCTTCCAAAAATATATTTGAATCCGATTAGGTATAGGACTACCAAAAACAACAAAAATATATTTTTAAAAGTTATTTTCCTAATTATTTAAAATCTTTTTCTTAAGGCCAGAAATGGTCTTTATTAGGTAAAAATCATTTTTTATTGTTTCAAAAATATTTGACAAAAACCTAGGGAATTCAGTGGACATATATTGTCCATATATAAGAGTTTGAACACATGGTCATGTTCAAAATATTGGTCAAATCTCTCAAAAACCCTTTCTGGATATTTCAAGCTTTTGAAATATTTACAAAGGAAGTATTCTCCAGAAATTCCAAGAAAATTCTAGCATGTCACATATGACATATTAGATGATCTTGACAAGTCGCATGACTTGGAGAACAGTATAACATCATCAAATCCCCTCAAAACCATTTTTGTCTATTTTGAAGTTTGAGCAACTTTACATTGCCAAACATTTCCAAATGTTCTCAAACCTTGTGAACATGCTCAAATGTTCTAATTATTCATCTAGACCAAGTGGTACAAGTTGGAGAACAACTTAACTTGATCAAAGTGCCCCAAAACCATTCCTGTCCGGAACCAAGTTTGAGAAACTTTACATTGCCAAGTTTCTCCTTTTGATCTAAACTTTTGTGGTCATGTTCAGGACCTCTAATTATGAGACTACACCAAGTGGTGCATCAAGGAGAATAGATTTGCATGACTAAATCTTGGAAAATCCATTTCTGTTCATTTCTAGGGTTCACAAAAGTTGCATTGGTAACTTTTCCCAAATAAGCTCCAAATTGGTGGAAGGCCCTAATTATATGTGTCATTTCACCCTATGGAGCCTCAAGACAAATGGAAATCATCTTCTTACCCAAACCAACATCAAACACCTTTTGGCAGAATCTCAAAATTCATGTTTTAACCCCTTCCACTAATCTCCAAGAGTTATCCTTTTTACCACAGCCCCTCCTAGTCCCCCTCTACCTCTGGTGTGCTTCCCTTCCCGAGAGGCAATGATGAAGGGGGGCAGGGATCCATTTTTCTTATCTGGACAGCCACTTTTTCCTCCCTTTCTCATCTCTCTCTCACTCCTGGCAAGTTCCAGAGCCTCCAAAGCCTCCACCCCTCTTGTTTATTCCTCCTTCAGACGCCAGACGCAAGTGGGCGCGTGAGGACGCGAGAAAAAGCCGCGGGTGCCAGCCATTTGAGCGCTCTGGAGCACGTCAGCGTGCTCCCGGCCGTTGACGCTGCATCCCCCAACCACCTCGAGCCTCCCCCTTGCGCCAGTCGAGGTGCCTCGACGTCCGCAACACGCCACCATGCTGGCCCCCTCCTTCCTCTCCCTCCTCTTGCCCCAGCTCGCACGCGCGCCGGCTGCCCGAGCGCACCAGTGAGCACGCTCACGCGCGCGGTGCCCCTGGCCCCCCTGCTCTCTCTCTTTTCACTCCCCTTGCCCTGGACCGACCCCACGAGCACCCCCCGACACCTCGTTGCGAGCCCCCATGGCTTGCAGCGACGGCAACAACCTCGCCGGTGCATGAGCTCACGATGCACCTCGCCCCCTTCTATTTAAGGCCACCGCCGAACCCCCTCTCTACTCCTTTCACCCTCTCTCCCTCCCGTACGTCACCTAGACCCAGGAAACCCTCTCGCCGAGCCCTCCGTCGCTCCCCATGGCTGGAGCCGAGCCGCCGGACTCTGCCTAAATTCACGCCCACCACTCCTCCTCCTCCCCTCTAGACCACACCACAGCGCCTCCACCGTCACCGCAGACCCCTCCCGTGCTTCTTCCTCTCCTCCCCGTGGCTGTTCCCGTGAGTTGCATCACCACCGCTGGCCAGGCCCACCGCGGCCGATGATGCGCTCGCGTCTAGCCACCCCTGCGGACGTGGCACACCTCGGAGGGTGCGGCACGCTCTCCTGAGCATGCTGGTACGTCGGGCGTCACCAGAGGTGGCCGGTACCGCCGGGGAGAGCGCCGGCGCCCGCTCGGCCTCGCCTCCCCTGCCTTGCTCTGTTCGAGCGAGAGGTTGGAGACGGCCTGAGCACCAGGCCCTGCTCGTCATTGACCCGGCGGGCGGGCCCCGCCCGTTTAAGTGGAGACGGCTTCGGCCGGATCCGCTTTCCTCGCTCGTTGGCGCACTTCACGAACCCGCCTCCGACGCCGCCTCCTCCGCCCGTCCAGCCGAGCCACTGGGCCGGCCCACTGCTAAACTGCTCCCAGTGCGCTGGATAAGGGTAAAACCCTTTCCCTTTCCTTTTTCTTTTTCTGTAAATTTGTAAAATCCACAAATAAATCAAACGAACTCCAAATTTGATGATTCAAATTTCCAGAGACTCCATAAATCAAGTCCTATGTAATAGGCCACAGTGGACATTTTTGTTGTCCTTGGTTTTCACTGTACCTTTTAAAAAGGTCATTTATCCACATAAGTCCACTTCAAAAATCCATATTATATTCATTTCAACTCCAAATCCAGTGAAACCAATTTCCAAATGTTTCTAAAATCATGCCTGAATTAATGGGTACTTTTACTCATTTTTTATAAAATGGCATTCTGTGTACAACTTGTGGATCCATCAAATCCATTGATTCCATCATATTGAAATGTTTAGAAATATCCATTGATCCACTTCCAATGAAATCACCTTGGTCATTCGTCATATGACCAGAGGTATCCTAGAAAAGTCCAACTCACATTTTTTAGAGCACTTTTATTCTTGCCTTGTCGTGTTGCTTATTATGGTTGTTTTTGACGATAGTTGACGAAGTAGACGAAATGCCCGAAGTTGGACCAGAGATATTTGAAGACCTCGAAGACTTTGTTAAAACAGGCAAGCAGCCCTTTGACCATGTCTATGAAACCCTTTTTATGCATATCATATAGCAACATATTGTTGTTGCAACGGTATCATGATGAGGTGGTAACCACTTTGATGGTTTGCCACCGTACTTCCTCGTTGATACTTGCATTGTGCATGACCCTACCTTCTTATGAGGGTTATGCCGGGGGGAGTAGATAGGATGCTAAAGTAGATGCTACGCAAAAAGGGACGGGAATATGCATGATGAAGGAGACAAAGTGTTTTCAAAGGACTTTTCGAAAACCCCGTCGGGTGCCAGTTATGCTCGAGGGAGATGATGAGATGGGTAACCACTTGAAGACGAAGTGGTGTACCGAGGCGAGTGTGTGTTGTTTTCGAAAACGGATTAGATTTAAGATTTGTTGACTGTCCCAACCTTACATGCGCAACCACTCTACCCTTATATGGGAAAGGGCATTATTGATTACCTAGACCGATACTAGCTTGGAGCCCGCATTACTAGTGACAGGAGAGTTGTTGGTGCGCTCTCTCGGGACGGGGTCGTGCCAGGTAGGGCGGCCATGACTGTTTTCACAGGGCACCGGACACACCGTTGGTACCCCGTGCTTTTGGTATGTGATGAATATGGGAGCAAGGCTCAACAACTTTATGATGTGAAATGTTAGGCACGGGGGTTACTATCAATCGAGTGGACTCCATGTTAGTGTCGTCTAGGGAAAGATTGTGATCGGGTGCTTACCCCGGGTACTTGAGGTATCGCGGGTCATGGATGACACGGAAGTTCCCCGGATCTTGTGGGTAAAGTGTGCAACCTCTGCAGAGTGTAAAACTATTCGAATAGCCGTGTCCATGATCAATGACAGTTGGGTGGTGCTGCTTAAACTATGTCCAGAGTTTTACAACCGTGTGTGTGAGTTGATAAAACTACTTGGGTCAAGTCAAAGGACTTGACATGATTGAGTTGGGTTGGTGCCCACTCTATTTATGTTGATATCTGTAACCTGTCCTCATGGTTACTTGAATTCTCCTGATGCATGTCTTACAAATTGTTGAACATGTTAATGCACTCAAAACTAGCTTTCTGCAAAAAAAATTACCTACATCATGCATTGTTGTATCTTGAACCAAAACATGGGTTGCTTGCGAGTACATTCAAAGTACTCATTGGCTTGCCACGGGTTACTTAATTGACCAGGCATGGAAGAACCGGAGTTTGAAGAAGAGTTCTTTGGAGACGAACATGCGAACTAGGACGTTTCCCAGTCAGAATGCCTATAGGGTTCAGGCAGATGGCATGGGTCCAAGTTGTTATTGATGATTTCCGCTACGATGATACACTCAAGACTTGACAATAATGGTCCTACTTGTGTAAAACGGTATGTATGGATGTAAGACTCTTGTTATTCAGCTTATGTGTGTTTAGTGAGCATTGATCTCTGGGATCACTATACACGTGCATTCGGTTCGACTTACGAGTCGGTGTCCCCACAGAGCTGGTATCAGAGCCATCCTGATTGTAGGAAGCCTTAGTTAGCATGTTCGTTAGTTAGGGTAAAATATTTCCAAAACTACTACTAGTTTTCAAAACAATCTATACTTCTCTTCCCTTCTCAGTTTTTCGGAAACTAAGGTATACTTTCCTTATTGATCTCTTCCCCTTCAAAACCTTTGGTCGCTAGAACCCTTATGCCCCTGACCACTGGATTCCTTGTAATCCTCGTGGATAATCTAGAAGGAAGATGCCTTGCCAGACATTCACCCACATCTCCTGAACACAAGATTGGCGACATCACAACAAGAGGATACCAACAGAAGATACATCCTCGAGGAATGAGGACCTAAAGACCCAGGAGATGGTGACACCCTTGACACTGCCCCAAGATGATGCAACCTTAGCCTACGATGATCAGGGCATAGAACATGCAAGATCATGATATACATCGCTAATAGAGTAACCCTATCACTACCGTTGTTGTATCGGCAACCACCGATGGATGAGAACCTAGCCATTTGGTCCGCCTCACCATAGTGAGCAGGAAAACTGTTCTCCTCATCCCCCACTCTTGGTGTCGATGTTGTCATCAACGTAACCGACATGATGGACCTCTATTACGCCTTGATAATGTCATTAAATAAAGGATTACCTACCTGGTACCATCGACGCCTTAGAAGGCAAAAGGGATCGTCATGATTAAGAAGACAAGAGGAGATCAAGTTAATGCCAGCTACAAGGAGCCACCTTCACACCATCACTCCAACAGGCAAGAAAGTTGTTGAAGAATCCTCAAGCTCAACTGGGATCGTTTCATTGAACAACTACAAGAGACGTAGCAACACCTGAGGAAAACCCGGAAGACTGCACGAGCCACAAGGCACGAGTACTGAGTCCGAGAACCCCTAGGGTAGGATAAGTCGTGTACCCCCTATGCGCAGTCGAGTCCGTATGATGGTTCGAATAGAACCATGATTGTGTGTTGCCTGTTTTTATTTTTTTGTGTTTTGATATAGGTCGCACTTTTGCCCTAGGCGACAAGTATGCGACTATATCACCTTCCTTACCTTGTTTCTTTTGTTTGGCCCTTTTTGCACCTGTTTGTTTGCACTTGCACTATAGAACCCCCTTTAGGCATTCCCCTCCTCTATGCTACTTTTCCCTCTCATCTCTTTCCTCAACTGAAGACAAGCAAGACAATATGCACCAAGGATTCCACCTCGGCGACCAACAAGCATTGAAGACTTTTGCTACAACCTCCTCGACCAAGTATAACCCCGTATGTTTACACCTCAAGACTAGAACCCTATCCCTAGACCCTAAAGGACTTCACGAGATACCCCAGCTCGAAACCTTAACTATGAGCTTAACCTACGAAATCACAGGAGAACAAGTTAAGTTGCAGTAAGCCTTGCTTATCACTGGGTTCATTATGGAACTAATGGACATAGTGAACAAGCACATTATCTTCCTGAGATAGCACCAGAACTGACGATGCCATAGGGAGGACCAATCTGAGGATATAGGAATAGAGTACAAATGACTTGATGAGTTTATATCAATGACTTGAGGAATTATATGAGACTATTTGGTGGATTATGAGGCTTTGATGTTGGTAGATGAACTTGGTGGGATCATGAGTATAGATTAGCATAGCTTTCATTACCCCTGAGTAAATTGGATTTAGTACGATAATTGTGTTCACAAGTTGGAATTCTTGGAAGTATTTGGATTTAACTTAGCCATGGGATATTGATAGGAGAGAGTTGATATTACGTAAATGACTTGGGGGAACATGTAGGAATTCCCGTTGGACAAGAGATTTGGATTTTAGTAGGTGATTCTAGTTGAATATGGATGCTGAGTATGTCTACATGGTTCGGAGTAAATTGGATTTAGACTGATGATCTCAAACATGATACCATGTTTCTCGGTGGACGATAAACTAGGAGATTGGACTAATTGTCGGAGTTTATTTAGGGAATCTATATAAGCTTGACCTTGGAGTTTACTTGACCATGATAATGGAAATTGGTGGACTGACTATAGTAAGGTAGCCTTCCCAGTATTTGTGGATTATAGGATATTAGAAGATCGTGTGGAACACCACAGAGATTGGATTTGAAGAACTACTGGATCATGTAATGATTGGTGTAGTTAATGGGTTGTTGGAGTTGATTCATAGGAAGGAAACAAGATTTTGGAGTGGCATACGACGTGTTTCCTTAGGATAGAGGTGCTTTATCTTAGACCTTGGAAGAACAGGCTGAGCACTTGGATTGTCACGTTCAAGCTTAGCAGCTTATATGTTCTACCCATGGATTTTTATGGGTAGACATACATACGAGTTTGGGGATTGTAGACATATATGATTTTGTTAGACCTCCTCTCGGGAGCCATGAGGATATGAATCACATGAGTGATGATTGGAGTTGAGCTATGCAAAATGATGCTATCGGTGATATGATGTGATTTGTTTAAAGGACTAGATAGACTATTGGCATCTCAGAAACCATGCTTAAAGATAAGATGATAAATGTTCACTCGCACACTAGAATCCTTGAAACCCTAAAGCCCTACCAAGCTACAGCATGGTCGGATCCTGACTTTGGGCGTTGGATCTAGATCGATAAGACCTTGGCCAATGCTCAACCGTGACCAACACCAATGCCTCAGCCCACTTTACGTATCCCATAGACTTCATGGAGTGCTTGGACAAGTTAGTTGTCATCTTTCTTTGATGACATACTTGTCTACCCGAAGACGGAAGAAGAACCGTTCAGCTAGTCCAGGAACATTTGAAGACCGCCATGCCAAGGAGGAAGAACTACCACCATCATCAAGAAGTAAACATCCGCGTCGAAGATCAGGTGTATCTGCAAGCCACTTCTCTCTAAGGAACCCAACATTTCCATGACAAGGAGACCCACACCAAGATTCATCGGCCCCCTTCGTGATCACTCCAAAATTTAACAACCCCCTCTGAGATCACTACGAGGCAAAGAGAAGACATTTACCAGCTGGAGTTGCCACATGAGTTACCTGATGTGCACAATGCTTTCCATGCATCACAACCCCGAAAATGTTTCTGACTTCCTAAGTAGCCCGATGTCTACGAGGGCATCGATCACCGAGCCATCAACCCCCAACCCAGTCTAACCTACCGCGAGCCACCCATTAGCAACCCGGATCAAGAAGAACGTCATATGCGAAGCCACACCATCAAGTACTTCAAGCTCAATGGAGCACTACACGGAAGCAGAAGGAACATGAGGACTTGAAGACTACCCCAAATCCGAGTTTATGTATCCCTTTCCGCGCCTAATCTGGGAATCTCGGGGACGAGATTCTTGTAAGGGGGGTAGGTCTGTCACACCCTGATTTTCATGCCACAACACTTAAGTCAATAAATCATGCTAAAATGTGGTTTGACAAAAACTTTTGAGTGTTTTGTCTTTGCTTTGATTGAATGTTTGACTGCTGTTTGCAAGTGCTCTAAAAATCAAATAAATTCTCCAACCCTTATACTCCTTACCCTTGATCCAAAAACCTTGACCAATGATCATGCCATGTGTATAGGGCATAAAAATAATTTCTTACAAAAATAATTTGGCCAAATAGTATTTTCAAAAAGTAGTTTTCCAAAAACCCCTGAATTGAGATTTGCATTGCAAGTACTTAATTAAGGGCAGTACAAATCCTTCCAAAAATATATTTGAATCCTATTAGGTATAGGACTACCAAAAACAACAAAAATATATTTTTAAAAGTTATTTTCCTAATTATTTAAAATCTTTTTCTTAAGGCCAGAAATGGTCTTTATTAGGTAAAAATCATTTTTTATTGTTTCAAAAATATTTGACAAAAACCTAGGGAATTCAGTGGACATATATTGTCCATATATAAGAGTTTCAACACATGGTCATGTTCAAAATATTGGTCAAATCTCTCAAAAACCCTTTCTGGATATTTCAAGCTTTTGAAATATTTACAAAGGAAGTATTCTCCAGAAATTCCAAGAAAATTCTAGCATGTCACATATGACATATTAGATGATCTTGACAAGTCTCATGACTTGGAGAACAGTATAACATCATCAAATCCCCTCAAAACCATTTTTGTCCATTTTGAAGTTTGAGCAACTTTACATTGCCAAACATTTCCAAATGTTCTCAAACCTTGTGAACATGCTCAAATGTTCTAATTATTCATCTAGACCAATTGGTAGAAGTTGGAGAACAAGTTAACTTGATCAAAGTGCCCCAAAACCATTCTTGTCCGGAACCAAGTTTGGGAAACTTTACATTGCCAAGTTTCTCCTTTTGATCTAAACTTTTGTGGACATGTTCAGGACCTCTAATTATGAGACTACACCATGTGGTGCATCAAGGAGAATAGATTTGCATGACTAAATCTTGGAAAATCCATTTCTGTTCATTTCTAGGGTTCACAAAAGTTGCATTGGTAACTTTTCCCAAATAAGCTCCAAATTGGTGGAAGGACCTAATTATATGTGTCATTTCACCCTGTGGAGCCTCAAGACAAATGGAAATCATCTTCTTACCCAAACCAACATCAAACACCTTCTGGCAGAATCTCAAAATTCATGTTTTAACCCGTTCCACTAATCTCCAAGAGTTATCCTTTTTACCACAGCCCCTCCTAGTCCCCCTCTACCTCTGGTGTGCTTCCCTTCCCGAGAGGCAATGATGAAGGGGGGCAGGGATCCATTTTTCTTATCTGGACAGCCACTTTTTCCTCCCTTTCTCATCTCTCTCTCACTCCTGGCAAGTTCCAGAGCCTCCAAAGCCTCCACCCCTCTTGTTTATTCCTCCTTCGGATGCCAGACGCAAGTGGGCGCGTGAGGACGCGAGAAAAAGCCGCGGGTGCCAGCCATTTGCGCGCTCTGGAGCACGTCAGCGTGCTCCCGACCGTTGACGCCGCATCCCCCAACCACCTCGAGCCTCCCCCTTGCGCCAGTCGAGGTGCCTCGACGTCCGGAACACGCCACCATGCTGGCCCCCTCCTTCCTCTCCCTCCTCTTGCCCCAGCTCGCACGCGCGCCGGCTGCCCGAGCGCACCAGTGAGCACGCTCACGCGTGCGGTGCCCCTGGCCCCCCTCCTCTCTCTCTTTTCACTCCCCTTGCCGTGGACCGACCCCACGAGCACCCCCCGACACCTTGTTGTGAGCCCCCGTTGCTTGCAGCGACGGCAACAACCTCGCC
>NC_041381.1:331787928-331898903 GCF_002162155.2 Triticum dicoccoides | reverse complement strand
ACCTCGTTGCGAGCCCCCATGGCTTGCAGCGACGGCAACAACCTCGCCGGTGCATGAGCTCACGATGCACCTCGCCCCCTTCTATTTAAGGCCACCGCCGAACCCCCTCTCTACTCCTTTCACCCTCTCTCCCTCCCGTACGTCACCTAGACCCAGGAAACCCTCTCGCCGAGCCCTCCGTCGCTCCCCATGGCTGGAGCCGAGCCGCCGGACTCTGCCTAAATTCACGCCCACCACTCCTCCTCCTCCCCTCTAGACCACACCACAGCGCCTCCACCATCACCGCAGACCCCTCCCGTGCTTCTTCCTCTCCTCCCCGTGGCTGTTCCCGTGAGTTGCATCACCACCGCTGGCCTCACCCGCCGCGGCCGATGATGCGCTCGCGTCTAGCCACCCCTGCGGACGTGGCGCACCTCGGAGGGTGCGGCACGCTCTCCTGAGCATGCTGGTACGTCGGGCGTCGCCAGAGGTGGCCGGTACCGCCGGGGAGAGCGCCGGCGCCCGCTCGGCCTCGCCTTCCCTGCCTTGCTCTGTTCGAGCGAGAGGTTGGAGACGGCCTGAGCACCAGGCCCCGCTCGTCATTGACCCGGCGGGCGGGCCCCGCCCGTTTAAGTGGAGACGGCTTCGGCCGGATCCGCTTTCCTCGCTCGTTGGCGCACTTCATGAACCCGCCTCCGACGTCGCCTCCTCCGCCCGTCCAGCCGAGCCACTGGGCCGGCCCACTGCTAAACTGCGCCCAGTGCGCTGGATAAGGGTAAAACCCTTTCCCTTTCCTTTTTCTTTTTCTGTAAATTTGTAAAATCCACAAATAAATCAAACGAACTCCAAATTTGATGATTCAAATTTCCAGAGACTCCATAAATCAAGTCCTATTTAATAGGCCATAGTGGACATTTTTGTTGTCCTTGGTTTTCACTGTACCTTTTAAAAAGGTCATTTATCCACATAAGTCCACTTCAAAAATCCATATTATATTCATTTCAACTCCAAATCCAGTGAAACCAATTTCCAAATGTTTCTCAAATCATGCCTGAATTAATGGGTACTTTTACTCATTTTTTATAAAATGGCATTCTGTGTACAACTTGTGGATCCATCAAATCCATTGATTCCATCATATTGAAATGTTTAGAAATATCCATTGATCCACTTCCAATGAAATCACCTTGGTCATTCCTCATATGACAAGAGGTATCCTAGAAAAGTCCAACTCACATTTTTTAGAGCACTTTTATTCTTTCCTTGTCGTGTTGCTTATTATGGTTGTTTTCGATGATAGTTGACGAAGTAGACGAAATGCCCAAAGTTGGACCAGAGATATTTGAAGACCTCGAAGACTTTGTTAAAACAGGCAAGCATCCCTTTGACCATGTCTATGAAACCATTTTTATGCATATCATATAGCACCATATTGTTGTTGCAACGGAATCATGATGAGGTGGTAACCACTTTGATGGTTTGCCACCGTACTTCCTCGTTGATACTTGCATTGTGCATGACCCTACCTTCTTATGAGGGTTATGCCGATCGTTGTAGATAGGATGCTAAAGTAGATGCTACGCAAAAAGGGACGGGAATATGCATGATGAAGGAGACAAAGTGTTTTCAAAGGACTTTTCGAAAACCCCGTCGGGTGCCACTTATGCCCGAGGGAGATGATGAGATGGGTAACCACTTGAAGACAAAGTGGTGTACCGAGGCGAGTGTGTGTTGTTTCCGAAAACGGATTAGATTTAAGATTTGTTGACTGTCCCAACCTTACATGCGCAACCACTCTACCCTTGTATGGGAAAGGGCATTATTGATTACCTAGACCGATACTAGCTTGGAGCCCGCATTACTAGTGACAGGAGAGTTGTTGGTGCGCTCTCTCGGGACGGGGTCGTGCCAGGTAGGGTGGCCATGACTGTTTTCACAGGGCACCGGACACTCCGTCGGTACCCCGTGCTTGTGGTATGTGATGAATATGGGAGCGAGGCTCCACAACTTTATGATGTGAAATGTTAAGCACGGGGGTTACTGCCAATCGAGTGGACTCCATGTTAGTGTCGTCTAGGGAAAGATAGTGATCGGGTGCTTACCCCGGGTACTTGAGGTATCGCGGGTCGTGGATGACACGGAAGTTCCCCGGATCTTGTGGGTAAAGTGTGCAACCTCCGCAGAGTGTAAAACTATTCGAATAGCCGTGTCCGCGGTCAAGGACAGTTGGGAGGTGCTGCTTAAACTATGTCCAGAGTTTTACAACCGTGTGTGTGAGTTGATAAAACTACTTGGGTCAAGTCAAAGGACTTGACATGATTGAGTTGGGTTGGTGCCCACTCTATTTATGTTGATATCTGTAACCTGTCCTCATGGTTACTTGAATTCTCCTGATGCATGTCTTACAAATTGTTGAACATGTCAATGCACTCAAAACTAGCTTTCTGCAAAAAAAATTACCTACATCATGCATTGTTGTATCTTGAACCAAAACATGGGTTGCTTGCAAGTACATTCAAAGTACTCATTGGCTTGCCACTGGTTATTTAATTGACTAGGCATGGAAGAACCAGAGTTCAAAGAAGAGTTCTTTAGAGACGAACATGCTAACTAGGACGTTTCCCAGTCAGAATACCTGTAGGGTTAAGGCAAATGACATGGGTCCAAGTTGTTATTGAAGATTTCAGCTGCGATGATACACTCAAGACTTGACCATAATGGTCCTACTTGTGTAAAATGGTATGTATGGATGTAAGAATCTTGTTATTCAACTTCTGTGTGTTCAGTGAGCATTGATCTCTGGGATCACTGTACACGTGCATTCGGTGATCTCGACTTACGAGTCGGGGTCCCCACAGTTCGGCTTTTCTTCGGAACACCAAACTGAGCATCAGGGGCTACTGTCTATGCGGTAATATTTTTACATATCTTAAATAAATATATCAAAGCCTGTTAGAAGGCTGGCACAGGCTTCAGTCAGCCCGCTCTTGGCGCACTAAACTTTCTGGATCACCACACTCATAACAGTGCGGTGCTCCTCGTCAATGGAGGCGCCGTTAAGCGCCTCCAGCAAATTATCCGGTGCCTCCGGTTGGACGGAGGTCACCGGTGTCGTAGTCTTCCCCTTCTGACGAAGGGGCCGCCTGCCGGACTCCGGAACCAATGAAGGTTCCGGTGTGGAGTCCAGCCAATGGCCGGACTTAGAGCCCTTCGGGGTTTAATCCCCCTTGCGCCTGGAGTCCGGTATGTTGCCTTGCGGCGCCTCCTAGACCACCTCCTCCTGGCTGAGCCCCTTTTGGGACCCCACCTCGGCGTCGTCCGCAGCGCGAGGAGAAGAGGCAGCCGGAAGTGAGGTGCTATTCATGTCCGACGAATCCAGGGAGCCGCTCGTTGAAGCGTCGAGCTCGTCCTTGGGCGAGCTGCAGGGTTATATTCGGCGTTAGGAGATACTGTGCGACAAATGAAACGCCATGAGTTATTCTAGTATCCGGACACTTACGATTTCGCCAAGGGCTTAGCCCTCGGTGGCCACTCCTCTTCGCCGTCGTTGGCGTTGGTAGAGTAGTCCGGAGGGAGGGTCCTTCCCTTCTTGGACCCTCCGGCCTCCCCAGTTGGGGCGGCCTTCCTTTTCTTCTCTCCCCCCCTCTGGGAGAGAGGCCTCTTTTTCCTCCTCGTCTTCGCGGAGGAGTCCGCCTCGGAGTCATCGGACGATGAGTTCGACAACACCTAGCGCCAGGAACTCCTTCGAGTTCCCGTGGTCTTCTTCTTGGCCTTCTTCTACGGCACCACGTGAGGTGCCAGAACCAGCAGCCCTACCAATCGGGCATCCGCTGGGTCTTCTAGCAAGGGAGCTGGACAGTTAACCTGCCCAGACGTCTCCTGCCAAGCCTGTCAAAGGTAAGGGAGTTTAGATCCCGCATAGAGTAAAACTATGGAAACAAGAGTCCCGTAAAGGGTAAAATAGCTTACCTCGCTGGCTTGACGCTGCGAGCTGAATCCGCGATCTTTGGTAGTGGATGTGGGAGCCTTAGTGCCCTTGAACAGCACCCTCCAAGCATCTTCGTACGTAGTGTCGAAGATTCTGCTCAAGGTTTGGTGCTGTGCCGGATCAAACTCCCACAAGCTGAAGGCCCGTTGTTGGCACGGGAGGATCCGGCGGATGAGCATGACCTGGACTACGTTGACGAGCTTGAACTTCTTGTTCACCAGGTTTTGGACGCAGGTTTGGAGTCCGGTCAGCTCTTCCGAATTACCCCACGTCAAGCCCGTCTCTTTCGAGGAGGTGAGCCGTGTAGGGAAGCCAGATCGGAATTCGGGGGCCGCTACCCATTTAGGGTCGTGCAGCTCGGTGATGTAGAACCACCCCGATTGCCACCCCTTTATGGTCTCCACAAAGGAGCCCTCGAGACATAGGATGTTGGCCATCTTGCCCACCATGGCACCTCCGCACTCCGCTTGGCGGCCGCCCACTACCTTCGGCTTGACATTGAAGGTCTTCAGCCATAAGCCGAAGTGGGGCTGGATGCAGAGGAAGGCCTCGCACACGACGATGAACGCCGAGATGTTGAGGATGAAATTCGGGGCCAGATCGTGGAAATCCAGTCTGTAGTAGAACATGAGCCCCCGGACAAATGGGTGAGGTGGAAAACCTAGTCCATGGAGGAAGTGTGTGAGGAACACCACCCTCTCATGGGGCCTGGGGGACGGGATGAGCTGCCCCTTGTCGGGGAGCCGATGCACGATGTCGTTGGACAAGTATCCGGCCTTCCACAGCTCTTTGATGTGCCCCTCCGTGACGGAGGAGGCCATCCACTTGCCTCCCGCTCCGGACATGGCTGGAGAAGGTTGAGGTGGGATGTGCGGACTTGGGCACTGGAGCTTGAGTGCGTGGAAATGGATGAGCAAAGGAGGAAGAAGGCGTAGGTAAATAGGTGGATCCTTATCCCCTTATATGGACGGAGGAAGCTATGCGTCCCCACCAGCCTAGTAAAACTCGCTTATCTCCCAAGCGCCGTAATCAATGGCGCGGTTGGGTTACCCACGCCCGTATTGATGAGAATACCGTTATAAGGGGACACGATCTCTGCTTTGACAAGACGTGCCAAGGAAACCGCCTCGCTAAACGCGCTGAGGTGGGACAGTAAAAACGATTTGAATAAAGGCTTGGCCGTGGTGTGATGTCACGCCACGGAATACGTCAGCAGATTGAATTTGTGTAAATATTATTCTCTCTACGATGGTATGTGGAACTTATTTTGCAGATCCGGACACTATCCTTGTGTTCAAAATCTTCTATGAAGTATTCGTTGGAGGAACCCGCGTTGCAATGCCGAAGACAATATGCGCTACTGAGGGAGTCCTGGGTTAGGGGGTGTCCGGATGGCCGGACTATAGCCTTTGGCCAGACTCCTGGACTATGAAGATACAAGATTGAAGACTTTGGTCCCGTGTCCGGATGGGACTTTCCTTGGCATGGAAGGCAAGCTCGGCGATACGGATATGTAGATCCCCTACCATTATAACCGACTCTGTGTAACCCTAACCCTCTTCGGTGCCTATATAAATCGGAGGGTTTTAGTCCGTAGGACGAAGAACAATCATACCATAGGCTAGCTTCTAGGGTTTAGCTTCTCTGATCTCGTGGTAGATCTACTCTTGTACTACCCATATCATCAATACTAATCAAGCAGGAGTAGGGTTTTACCTCCATCGAGAGGGCCCAAACCTGGGTAAAAACATCGTGTCCCTTGTCTCCTGTTACCATCCACCTAGACGCACAGTTCGGGACCCCCTACCTGAGATCCGCCAGTTTTGACACCGACACACATACTATCATATTGTAGGTACTATAATGCCACAAAATTGAACGGATGGAACTTAACTCACGCAGAACAGTGAAGATGAGAACTGAGAAGGTTCCTTGGCATTGATAGTATTCAAAGAAATAGTGCATTCTGAATTGGCATTTTAGAAACTTTTTGTGTGGGGTCTATTGCCAACGAGATGATCCAGTAGACAACCGCCAGGCAGAATATTGGAGGATACAAGCAGGAAGAATATCCCAAACCAAGAAATAAACACGATTTTCTTGGATACACTCAACAAAGACTCTTGTCGAAAAGCCTACCATAATCTACTAAAAAACACACACTATTTAGAAGAATAAACTTCTAGTGGTACTTCTACAAGGAAATTTGACAAACATTCACATGGATCAATTTTATCGAAAAAATATTTCAAAAGGTAAATGCATTGCACTCCAATCAAGTATTCACTATACATCATGAAAAAGATGGCGGTGAAATCTTTGCCTTAAAAAAAGGGCAGCCCAGTGCATGTAGCTCCCGCTTGCGCAGGGTCTGAGTAAGGGTCCAACCAATTTGGGTCTATTGTACGCAGCCTTTCCCTACATTTCTGTAAGAGGTTGTTTTTGTTGAATCATAGATGGGCTTTAGGCCCATATGAATAATGATTCCTGGTTAATCTTGAGGCCCATGTAGGTATATGGCAGGTTGTGGAAAGTTTAGTACCACCTTGCTAGTTGAGGAGAGCTGAGACTCCTTTATAAGGGATGCTCTACCACTTGCCATTGAGAGCTTGGGAAGAGGGGTGGTACACATGTGGTCCTCCTCCTCTACCGCCCGCCTCGTCACGACGCGCGCGGGTTGCAGGAGTAAGCCAACTCGAAGCTTATTTTTGCCGGTCAAGAAAGAAATAGTTAATCCAGGATTAATTAAAGTTAGTTGTGTTCCCGGAATACGTCGGCTCCCTTCACGGGTGTGCGTCGACTCGGTCATGGGCCTTCACCCAGGCCCATGACGACGGCCTATATAAGAAGGCTCGCCAGTGGAGTGACCTAGTTTAGTGCACTCACTCCCTCTTGCATAACCTAGCCGTCATCTAGTGTTCCTCACTCTGAGCTGCCTCCGGCGATCCCATCCTGATAACCGCGTGCATGGTTGGTTGGGAGAGCAAGTGCTCCTGGAACCCTGTTGTTCGAGATCCTGCCCGGGAGAACGGCAATAAGGTTTTTGGAGAGTGTCTCGATGCGGCTGCTCCCAATCTGTCCCCATCTCCGTCTGCCTCTGCTTCCACTACTTCCCCTGCATCGACACCATGGTCAACGCCGCCGCCACAAAGAAGAAGGCCACGGATGATGCCGAGGCTACTGCTACCGCCGCCGTGTTGGCCTGACCAACCAGAGGGTATGATTCGTTCATACCTCATTTACTCGTACATATGCTAGCCGTATATGTTCTGGTCATAGATGGTTCGATTCTATGTACTGTACGGGCTAGTATGCTTAGGCATCGGTATGAGATGAATGCCTTACCGTTTACTCGTGGATTAGTCTAATCAGAAAAGTTCTAATATTTCCAACAATCCAAGGCACTTTTTGATTCAAGGCTTTGCTGCTACACTGAAACCGAAAAAGTTTACTGGGACACTGTTGGGGAACGTAGCATGCAATTTCAAAAAAATTCTACGCTCACGCAAGATCTATCTAGGAGATGCATAGCAACAGGAAGGGGAGAGTGTGTCCACGTACCCTCATAGACCAAAAGCGGAAGCGTTAGGTTAACGCGGTTGATGTAGTCGAACGTCTTCACGATACAAACGATCCAAGTACCGAACGTACGGCACCTCCGTTTTCAGCACACGTTCAGCTCGATGACGTCCCTTGAACTCTTGATCCAGCAGAGGGTCAAGGAAGAGTTCCGTCAGCACGACGGCGTGGTGACGGTGATGGTGATGTGATCCGCGCAGGGCTTCGCCTAAGCACTAAGATGCTATGACCGGAGGAGTAAAATATAGAGGGGGCACCACACACGGCTAAGAGAACAATTGATGTGCTATGGGGTGCCCCCCGCCCCCGTATATAAAGGAGGAGAGGGAGGAGTCCGGCCAAGGGGTGCGCCATAGGGGGAGGGGGAAATCGACTAGGACTCCAAGTCCTACTCGGCCCCCCTTCCTTCCAACGGAGGGGAAAAGGGGAAAGGAGAGGAGAGAAAGAGGGAAAGGGGGGCCGCGCCCCCTCCCCTTCCTATTCGGACTCCACTTGGGGGAGCGCCTCCCCTTTGTGGCTGTCCCCTCTTCTCTACCATGGCCCATTAGGCCCATTAACTTTCCCGGGGGGGGGGGGTCCGGTAACCTCTCGGTACTCCAAAAAATCCCAGAAACTCTCCGAAACGATTCCGGTGTACGTATATAGCCTTCCAATATATCAATCTTTACCTCTCGACCATTTCGAGACTCCTCATCATGTCCGTGATCTTATCCAGCACTCCGAACAAATTTCGGTCACCAAAACACATAACTCGTAATACAAATCATTACCGAACGTTAAGCATGCGGACCCTACGGGTTCGAGAACTATGTATACATGAACGAGACACATCTCCGGTCCATTACCAATAGCGGAACCTGGATGCTCATATTGGTTCTACAATGATCTTTATCGGTCAAACCGCACAACAACATACGTCATTCCCTTTGTCATCGATATGTTACTTGCCCGAGATTCGATCGTCGGTATCTTCATACCTAGTTCAATCTCGTTACCGGAAAGTCTCTTTACTTGTTCCATAAAGCATCATCTCGCAACTAACTCACATTACCGCCTGCCAAATCTTTGGAGCCGGTTGAGAAATTGAGCAAGAATGCCTCCAAGATTATATCTGAGCACCAGGATAACTTTAAGGCTTGCCGGAGTACAATTGTCAAAAAGGCTGAAGCTGCATTACATAGATATGTAAAAAAGACGGCAAGTTTATTTTCTATTTAGTAACTTTCTTTTACGCGCTACCACCTGCTCTTCCAGTCACCATTGTTGATTTTATCTTTCTTTGCCTAATTATAGGGACAGGAATACGAGCTTCATTTTATCTGTGATGTGAATTCTACAATACCTGAGCATGGTGCATGCTACTGCCCGCACAGTTACAAATACCCATTTGCTCACATGAATGTCTAGGCAAGACGAAGAGGTTCCCAAAATGCTAATCAAGTTCCAACGCTCTTCTTCATCCAGTTTAACAATAGGGATGAAGACACGAAGACTATGGCATTTTTGTGCTATCCTATATTTGATCTATCAAAATATGTTGGTATGCTCTGTGAAAAAGTCATATCTGCATGTATCAGTTTTCCTTTCATGACTACTTAGTAGGGGCTATCAACTTTCTTTTGAATGATATTTGCAGTGCTGCAACTATGCAACTAATCAGAACAAATATATTTTACAAACTACACAATGAACTAGTAATTTAGCTTATTCTCCTCCTGTTGAATATCCATGTGTTCGCAGTAAATACCTAGTTATCTAGCTTGCTTCCATAGCATGTGAACTGAGTTTTGTAGATGTTTATCTTAAATCCCATAATAATTCTCGAACTAGTTTGATGGGTGCCGTTATGGAGTTTAGGGCGATCATATTTTCAACTTGTATTGAACTTCGGACATGCTATTAGCAGGGGATGTCCTACATGTAGAATAATGTTTCCTGGACATTTCGACATATAACATGGTCGATTTTTAAGTAGTTCAAACCTTAATTTTTACGTACTCAAATGTTTCAAACAAAAGAAAACACATTTTTTACCTTGTGTAGAACTATGAGTTTGCACTTCAATTTATGTGTATACTTCACTGTAGATTTTTTATACCCTGTGATCGACTGGTGTATATCTGTTGTAATATCTTCTCCTCCCCCTCTCATCATCCACCTCTTGTTGATTCTTCACACTTCCTACAAACCTGGCTAGTGTCTGAACATGTCTCCCCCCTTTTTCGTATTCTTCAGGTTTATTCGTTAAAAGATTTACATAATGCAATAGCCCATGCACACCCCATCTGACACGTCAAGTATTAAGTTTCATACACCAACCAATAGAACTAAAACTCTGAATCGATGCAAAAGGTTGGACAATCCACATATATTTGAACACCCCCTCATTGTGCGGCTAAATAAGGCCTAAACGTAGATAGAAAGAGGGCAAGGAAATTTTCTATTTATGAAGCCGTGTCTTGAACCCAATACCTCTTAGCTTTGATACCATATTATTTTTAATGCACCAACCAGTAGAGCCAAAAGTCTGAATTGACGTAGAAGGTTGGCAATCCACATAGACTAAAACCTCAAGGATTATCTTACTTCAATAGTATGCCAACCAAGATTCTATATACTAAAACATCAAGGTTGGGCAATCCATTCTTAATGTAATTGTGCCTGCACATGGCCTAGGTTGTCAAACACTGGCATATTCTGATATAATTGTATCTTCAAGTTGATGCTTATTGCCATTGTTAGTTGTGAGCATTGATGTGATGACTATGAAGCTGATATTCATTTTTTTCCTTTGCTTTCAGAGAGGGTCGGTGCTATCTTTGTGAGCATAAAGGGATCAAGATCATTCATCCATCTTCACAACCATACATTGGGCGCAACGCAGAATTTGAAGATATGGCTCGTGGAGAAAGTACAGTGAACAATAAAGAACTTATTTGATATGGGAAGATCGATACTTTGCTTGATTGTACGATCGAAGATGAAGAATCCATCTATTTTGATCCTGCCTGGGATGTTGATTTTACTATATTTATCAATGATACTGCTAGGGATCAAGCAGTGCTGCAGAAATTGATGAAGGATAGTCCAGGGAGCGTGAGCGACTGGATAGACAAAATGATGTATGAGGAGTCCTTGAAACCTAAGTTAGCAAGGAAAATCATATACGCCTGATGGCCCTCGAGGAGTCCTTGTCTAAGTTATTAAGGGAAACCATACGCCTGATGGACCTTTCTATTGGTACTGGTTTGCTGTAAACTAAGTTAACTGCGATGTTTGTAGAACTTAATTATATTTGGAGAATTATTTAGTGTGGTATGTGGAATGGTGGTTACTTGGGTTTTAGTTTTACCTAGTACATAATGCATGTGCGTTGCCATGAACAATTAACAATGTTTGACGAGTACAAACTCTTCAAATAACAATCCAATTTTTATTTATTTTACCATATATGTAGAACATGGCAACCTAGAATCAGACATACTTATCAATCGCAAGTTAATTTTTGTGGAGATCTTCAAAAGCATCAAGTGAAGAATGAAGTCACTAAACATGTGAAATTCTGGGCGGCGAAATGGATTTTAAAATTGATTGACATTCTCTAGAAAAGGTACTATTGGCACAGAAAACCATTAAGGCCGCGCTTGGAATCGGTGTAATCAAATACATACGTATTTATTTTACATTTGTAACTTACCGGCCACTAGCACATTTCCAGCCGGAAACAAAACGATGGACAGAGGTCTGCGTTTTTTCTACAAAGGTATCTGAGACTAAAACGGTAATCCAAACAAGGCCTAAGAAGTACCACTTGGGTAATACTTTCATGTTGGAGAAATCAAACACATTAATGTACACGGAAGGATCGATCGCTCGTGGTGTCCACGTCGGAAGGGCTCGAGTGAGCCCGTGGGTTGGGCAGGAGGTGTCGATGGGAGAGAGAAAAAGAAGAAGGAAAGGGCGCTCATTGAGGGAGGTGTTACCTGGACACATTTTTGCTCATTATCCCTTCCTCACGAAGCAAACCCCATATCCCTCCTCTTCCGTCTCTCTGGCACACGTAGCGTCTGCATCTCTTTCTCGTCGCCTCCGCCCCTTCTCCTCACCGTTCCTCTCTCCTAGCCAAGATCTGGCCTTGCTCATCATCTCTTCCTCTTGAGAAAGTGCACGGGCCCATCGTTGCACCTCAGTCGCCACAAGGAAATCGGGTGGAGGGGATCCGATGTGGACGACGCACGTCTCGGCCCCATAGCAGGAGCGGGAGGTGTTGGCGGCGGAGATGGTTGATGGGGAGCCTCTTCTTCCCTCGATCTGGTGCTCCCCATCCATGGCCATTGGCAGGAGGGTCCCCTCGGATTTATTCCATCCTCAGAGGAGGCAACCACCCTAGGAGGGGCGGTGCACGGGCACGACTAGCTTGGTGGTCGTGATGTTGTTCCGCGACTGGTTCGCCTTCGGGTCGGCGCCACAGATGAGGCCTGCTGTTGCGAACTTGCCCTCGTTCTCGCGGAGACGGACTACCCCCCATGCACGTATTGATGAGAATCCCGTGATAAGGGGACACGATCTCTTCTTCGACAAGACGTGCCAATGAAACCACACCTTGAAATATGGAGCGGCAGGCTAAAAACGGTTCGAATAATGACCGGGCAGTGGCATGATGTCACGCTACAAAAAGTTGTTAGCGGATTGGACTCGTGAAATATTATACTCTCTACTGTTGTGTGTGGTACTTGTTTTGTAGAGCCGTACACGTTTTCTATGTTCGGAAGGCTATGTTGGAATAGTCGGAGGAGGAACCCGCCTTGTAATGTGGAAGACAATCTGCGCGCCGGACTCATCATCATTGAAGCCTGGTTCAGGGGCTACTGAGGGAGTCCTGGACTAAGGGGTCCTCAGACAGCCGGACTATATACTTGGTCCAGACTGTTGGACTATGAAGATACATGATAGAAGACTTCGTCCCGTGTCCGGATGGGACTCTCCTTTGTGTGTAAGGCAAGCTTGGCGATTCGGATATGTAGATTCCTTTCTCTGTAACCGACTTTTTACAACCCTAGTCACCCCAGTGTCTATATAAACCGGAGGGTTTAGACTTCTAAGGTTTAGCCACAACAATCATAACCTCATAGACTAGACTTCTAGGGTTTGGCCATTACGATCTCGTGGTAGATTAACTCTTGTAATACTCATATTCATCAAGATCAATCAAGCAGGAAGTAGGGTATTGCCTCCATAGAGAGGGCCCGAACCTGGGTAAACATTGTGTCCCCCGCCTCATGTTACCCTTAGCCTTAGACGCACAGTTCGGGACCAACTACCCGAGATCCGCCGGTTTTGACACCGACATTGGTGCTTTCATTGAGAGTTCCGCTGTGTCGTCACCAGAAGGCTTGATGGCTCCATCAATCATCTACAACAACATAGTCCAGGGGGGATCTTCCTCCCCATATAGATCTTCGTATTCGGAGGCTTCACACTACGGGCCAACTCGCTTGGCCATCTAGAGCAGATCGATAGCTATGCCCCTGGCCATTAGGTCAGATTTGGAAGCCTGGATTTTGTGGCCGATATCTGTGGAGACTTGATCTTCGATGGGTTCGAGCCCATGACGGCTGTCCCCAGCCACAATGATGAACATGACCTAGATCTGTCATTTGGCAGTGCGCAGGAGATAGTGCATGTGACGGCCCTGGCCCTAGAGCCGGAGCAGACTGCGTCGACCGAAGACGGGAAGCTTAGCGACGATGATCTTCACACCATCATATACCTCCCGCTCAAACTCAAGGGACCGGCTAGGTACTGGTTGAACATTCTGCCCGAAAACTCCAATGGCAGTTTGGAGGACTTGGAGGACGCCTTCCTCGACAACTTCCAAGGCACATATGTCCGACCTCTAGATGCCGATGACTTAAGTCACATAATCCAACAACCCGGAGAGTCAGACAGGAAATTCTGGACTCGGCTCTTAACTAAAAAGAACCAGATCGTCGACTGTCAAGACGCCGAAGCCCTAGCGGCCTTCAAGCATAGCATCTGGGACGAATGGCTGGCCAGACACCTTGGCCAGGAAGAACCGAAGTCCATGTGAGCCCATACGGCACTCATGACCCGCTTCTATGCGGGTGAAGACAACTGGCTAGCCCGTAGCAACAACAATACAAGCAAACCTGGCACTTCTGAAGCCAGAAATAGCAACGGCAAGCCCCGACGCAATAGAGATAAGCGTCGAAACAATGGTGATAACACCGAAGACATGGCGGTCAATGCCGGATTCAGTGGCTCTAAGTCCGGACAGTGGAAGAAGCCATTCAAGAGAAATAATCTGGGCTCGTCCAGTCTGGACCGCATACTAGATCGACCATGCCAAATCCATGGCACTCCTGATAAACCAGCCAATCATACCACCATGGAATGTTGGTTCTTCAAACAGGCCGACAAGTTAAATGCCGAGAATAAGGAGAAAGGGTCACAAAGCGATGACGATGACGAGGAACCCCGACCACCGAACACAGGGGGACAGAAGAAATTTCCCCCCAAATCAAAATGATGAACATGATATACGGCACCCATATCCCCAAGAGGGAGCACCAGCATGCACTCAGGAACATCTACGCGATGGAGCCAGTAGCCCCAAACTTCAGCCCATGGTCCTCCTGTCCGATCACCTCCGATCGCAAGGACCATCCGACCAGTATCCGTCATAGCGGTTCAGCCGCACTGGTCCTTGACCCAGTTTTCGATGGATTCCACCTTACGCGAGTCCTCATGGATGGTGGCAACATCTTGAAGCCGCTCTATCAGGATACAGTGCGCAAAATGGGTATCGATCCCTCAAGTATCAAGCCCACAAAAACCACCTTCAAAGGTGTCATACCAAGTGTAGAGGCCTGTTGTACGGGCTCAATCACACTGGAAGTGGTCTTCAGATCCCCGAATAATTTCCGAAGCGAAGAGTTAATCTTCGATATCGTCCCTTTCCGTAGTGGCTATCATGCACTACTGGGATGAACCGCATTCGCTCGATTCAATGCGGTGCCGCACTACGCCTACCTCAAGCTCAAGATGCCCAGACCACACGGTGTCATAACGATCAATGGAAACACGAAACGCTCCCTCCGTTCTAAGAAGCACACCGCGGACCTTGCAGTAGAAGTACAAAAGTTGCCTTCTAGGCAGAACCTCAATTCGGCAGTAAAGCTCCCAGACACCGTCAAGAGAGTCTGAACTACTCTGCCGCAGGACGGTCCAGCTCGTCCAGAATTCAACTAGCAATTCGGCCTCCACCCTAGTCCCAATCAAGCGATGACATTTGTGCCGCGCGTACATAACTATGCACTCAAAATACCATGGGCATGGACGGAGGCACAGCTAGACCACGGTTCATAATGCGGCTCAACTGCCCCTGGATCCACATACCTTCATCTTTTCTTTTTCATTTCAGGTTCTTCTCATCCTGAGGCTTTTCTGATAACCTCATCATCGGACCTATCACGGGACGGATAAAGCAAGGAGCTTTGACGTACAAAGGAACCCCCAGGTGGTCTCTGCTAACGATCACTATACCTATTTTACATATCCGCATGCAGCTCACCCTTGGTCATGGCATGTCAAATAGCCTTATTTGCTTATCAAATCACTTGTACAAATATGCCTTGACGTATTAATCAAATTACAATGGAAAATAGTTTGCGGCTCAATATTTGCGGTGTCATCTTATTACTTGATTTTTTCCTTGTCTTTGTATTTTTTATCAACAGCACTCGTACGCTCTGGTATGCCTTAATTCGCCAGGGGCTTCATCATACCCCATAACATGGCAATAAAGTCCGAACACTTTTATAGTACAGCTCGACACCCTGAAGTTATAGCATTATATGCATCGGCTCCGAATCATGTCTTTGGTCAATAGTTGGGTTGCCCGGCTCCTGTGCTTACTACCTTACGTTCCGCTATATCAGCTAGGGTAGTAAAGGGAGAACTACTGCGATTGTGTCCCAGTTCTTCTGGACGAGCACCTTAGTAGAGAAAGCCGAAAACTGACTGTCATGATGCGGTGAGGGATGGTTAGCAATTCGAGAGGTTTCAAATCCTTAGAGATTTTTTCTGCATTATGCGAGGAATCGGTTTTTATCCGATTAGGTGTGTATAGTGCCCCAAGTTCGGCCTTCCGAACACCAGGGGCTGCGCCAAAATTTTCATTGTCAAACTCCTATGGCTAAGTGAGGTTGATAAAGCTGTATAGTCCGATTGCCTTGTTCGTTGCGCTAAACACCTCCTTTAAGGACCAGAATGTGGACTAAAGAGTGTTTAGATTTATCCCGAACACCCCCGTACTATCTACGTGGGGGCAGAAGCCAACGACTGGCCAACTCTTAGATTACATAAACGGCCGCATAGGAGGTAAACTTTTAAAATAACAGACATTATATTACATAATGAATCTGTTTCATACTACAGGACATGATAACATCAGTGCGTTTATGGGAAAATGATATCCTTAGCACATCGCTCCGCCACAAGGTGGGATCCCTCCAGGACACTATAAAAATACAGCTCCGGTCGGCAGTGCTCCTTGCCCTCAAGCGGCCCCTCGGTCATCAGCTTCATGGCGTCCATCTTCACCCAGTGCATCTTGGCGCGGGCAAAGGCCATTCGCGCACCTTCAATGCAGACCGACCGCTTGATGGCTTCAAGCCGAGGGTAGGCGCTGACAAGCTGCTTCACGAGTCCGAAGTAGCTACTGGGCATGGGCTCGGCAGGCCATAGCCGGAATATTAAGTCCTTCATGGCTAGTTCGGCCGCCTTATGCAACTCGACCAGCTGTTTCAGCTGGTCGCTAAAGGGCACTGGATGTTCTGGTCGAAGGTATTGAGACCAGAACAGCTTCTCTGTAGAGCTCCCTTCTTCGGCTCGATAGAATTCTGCAGCATCTGATATGCTGCGCGGCAGATCCACAAACACCCCTGGAGAGCTCCAAATCCGGGTAAGTAAAAGGTACCTTTCCTTCACATATCTGCTTTGCATAATGAAAGCCTTACCCGCCGTAATCTTCTTGGCCGCCTATATTTCCTGGAGGGTGCCCTAGGCTTTGACTCGGGCATCTTGTGCGCTCTAGCAGGCCTTGGTAAGTTCAGACTCTTGATTCTTAAAATCGCGCTCCAAGGACTCGTACTTCTTGACGGCGTCTTGGAGCTCTTGCAGGACCTCGCTGACCCGTGCCTCCTTCTTCTCCTGCACGGCGTGTTCCTTGGCCGCTTTGTCGTCGACCTCGGCCAACGCCTTCTTGAGGGCCGCTACTTCGGTCATGGCCCCTAATAAAGTTCACGACACTTTAGTCAGCATGAACCATTCATTCTTCCTAAATATACACACAGGTTACCGAATACCTTGGTTGTCCTCCAGCTGCTTCTTCACGAGGCCGAGCTCTTCCTCGGCCCGCTCCAAGTTCTGCTTCAGTCCGGAGACCTCCACAGTATGAGTGGCAGCAACCAGCAGCGACGCCTTCTTATGCACATAGACATATCAGATTAGACTCCTGCGAAAATTATTTGATCCATTGTTCGGCTTTTCTTTTCGAACACCAGACAGAGCATCAGGGGCTACTGTCTATACTGTCACATTCTTTTAAAATTATATTACTTACCTTAAAGCCTGTTAGAAGGCTAGTGCAGGCTTCGGTCAGTCTGCTTTTGGCAGACTGGATCTTCTCAATCACCGTACTAATAAGAGTACGGTGTTCTTCAACAATGCAAGCGCCTCACAGTGCTTCCACCAATCTATCCGGTGCCTCTGGATGGACAGAGGTCACCGGTGGAGTTGGCTCGCCCCCCTCTTTTGATGGAGGCGGCATGCCAGAGTCCGGAGCCACATGGACCTCCGGAGCTGTATCCGGCTGTGGGCCAAATTGGATACGGCCTCCATCATCGGTGTCCATGGGGCTTGCTCCCCCATGTGTTCGGCATCCATGGTATCACCCTCCGGCACTACCGGGACGGCCTCTTGAGCCCCTCCCTGGCCTAGGATCCTTCGAGACAACACCTCGGTGTTGACCACGACCTTGGGTGAGGAGGCCATCGGAAGGGACCCGATGTCCATTGCCGACGGGTCCAGCAACCTCTCCGAAGAGGAGAATAGCTCGATGTTGGACTGGGCCGGACAGCAGGTGCATGATCTAGCGTGTTAAAAACAATAAAGTAAAAAGGCCGGAAATACCACCGTGTCCGCACACTTACGATTTGGCCAGGGGCTTGACCCGGGGCTCCCACTCCCCGCCACTGTGGGTAGCCACCGTGGAGTTGTCCGGAAGGGAAGTTTTCCCCTTCTTGGATGCCTCGGCCTCCCCGTGTGTGGAGGACGCCCTCTACTTTCTCCCCCTAGCAGGGGGAGTGGATTTCTTCTTCTTCCTCCTCTTCCTCATCATCTTCGGCGATGGTGGAGCGATCCTCGATGTCTTCGGACATTGCATCCGAAGCGCCCTTGCGACTGAGACCATCTCTGGTCCCGTTGGCCTTCTTCTCCAACACCTCATAAGGCGCCGGAAACAGCATCTTCGTTAGAAGTGGGGTTTCTGGATCTTCGGGCAGCGGAACCAGACAGTTAATCCGCTCTGCTATCTCTATCCAAGCCAGAAAAAATTGGTAGGGAGGCTTAGATTCCTTCCTCAAATATGCTAGTAAATGGTATACCTTGAAAACATGAAAGAACTTACCGGATTAGCCTGGCGTTTTGAGCTAAGCCGACGATCCTCGGTCATGGGCGGTGGTGTCTCGCCGGCCTTGAAGAGCACCTTCCATATGTCTTCATGCATCGTGCTGAAGAGCTCTAGTAGCGTCTGGTGCTTGGCCGGATCGAACTCCCACAAATTGCAAGTCCGGCATTGGCATGGAAGGATCCGGCGAATGAGCATAACCTGTATCACGTTGACGAGCTTGATTCTCTTGTTTATCATGTTCTGGACGCACGTCTAGAGTCCTATCAGCTTGTCCGAATAGCCCCAGGCCAGGCCCTTCTCTTGCTAGGAGGTGAGCCGCATCGGGACTCCGGATCGAAATGCGGGGGCCGCCGCCCAATTGGTGTTGCGCGGCTCGGTGATGTAGAACCACCCCTACTGCCACCCCTTTACAGTCTCCACAAAGGAGCCTTCGGGCCAGGTGACATTGGGCATCTTGCCCACCATGGCGCCTCCGCACTCTGCTTGTTGGCCGCTCACCACCTTTGGCTTCACATTGAAGGTCTTCAGCCATAGGCCGAAGTGAGGTGGCATGCGGAGGAAGGCCTCGCACACGACAATAAATGCCGAGGTGTTGAGGATAGAGTTGGGGGACAAATCATGGAAGTCTAGCCCATAGTAAAACATCAGTCCACGGACCAACGGGTGGAGGGGGAATTCCAGGCCGCGGACGAAGTGTGTGAGAAACACTGAGGGAGTCCTGGATTAGGGGGTCCTCGGACAGCCGGACTATATACTTTGGCAGGACTGTTGGACTATGAAGATACAAGATTGAACACTTCGTCCCGTGTCTGGGTGGGACTCTCCTTTGCGTGGAAGGCAAGCTTGGCAACCCGGATATGTAGATCTCCTTCTCTGTAACCGACTTTGTGTAACCTTAGCCCCCTTCGGTGTCTATATAAACTGGAGGGTTTAGTCCGTAGGACAACAACAATCATAATCATAGGCTAGCTTCTAGGGTTTAGCCCCTACGATATCGTGGTAGATCAACTCTTGTAATACTCATATCATCAAGATCAATCAAGCAGGAAGTAGGGTATTACCTCCAACGAGAGGGCCCAAACCTGGGTAAACATTGTGTCCCCCGCCTCCTATTACCATTAGCCTTAGACGCACAGTTCAGGACCCCCTACCCCAGATCCACCGGTTTTGACACGGACATTGGTGCTTTCATTGAGAGTTCCACTGTGTCATCATGATAAGGCTTGATGGCTCCTTCAATCATCTACAATGATGCGATCCAGGGTGCGGTTTTCCTCCCGGGAGAGATCTTCGTATTCGGCGGCTTCGTACTGCGGGCCAACTCGCTTGGCCATCTGGAGCAGATCGATAGCTACGCCCCTGGCCAGCAGGTCAGGTTTGGAAGCTTGAACTATACTGCCGACATCCGCGGAGACTTGATCTTCGACGGATTCGAGACCATGTCCGGTGCGCCGAACAGTCACGACGAGCATGACTTAGATCTGCCATCGAACGTTGTTTGGGAGATCACACTTGTGGCTGCCCCAGTGCTCAATCCGGAGCGGATCGTGCCATCCGAGGGCGGGTGGATGGACCCCGCCACGGAGGCCACACACTCAGCGGTGATAGATCCGAACACTGACTTCACCTCCTATGAGGCCTGTGTCATCGGACCCTCGGACTCGTCTCCGGCCACAGGCTCCGAACCGCGTGCGTCCATGCACTACTAGGGAAAAGCCTATACACAGAATCTTACCAGTAGCGCTCTTAAAAATACCACGCTACTGCTATTTAGAAGCAGCGCGTGTCGTCAAAACGCGCTGCTGACAGGAAAACAGCAGTAGCGCGTCCACCGCATACAGCGCTACTGCTATAGTTGCCATGACCTCGCCCCCCCACTAGTTATAGCAGTAGCGCACTTTACTAAACAGCGCTACTGCTATTCAGATTAGCTGTAGCGCGTTTTGGCAAACGCGCTACAACTATCCCTACCTTATCCCCACGCACACGACCGGCCCTCTCACTCACAGTCTCACTCTCGCCCGCGTAAACCGTCGTCGTGCGTTGCCGCCGCCACCGCCTTCGTCCGTTCGCCGCCGAGGTACTCCCCTCCTTCTGTCCCTCCTCCATCCTCCTTGCACATCCTCCCTCCGCCTGCGGCCGCCCCTCCCTCCTCCGCCTCCGCCCTCCTCCCTCCGCCTGCGGCCGCCCCTCCTCCCTCCTCCGCCGGCAGCCCTCCTCCCACCGCCCTCGACCTTGCCTCCCCTAGCTACCTCTCCGTCGCCCCCACCCCCTGCCACTAGTTAGTACTAGATTTAGTAGTAGTAGATGTTAATTTAGGGTTAGCTAGTACTAGATGTTGCTTAGTTAGTACTAGATTTTTAGTAGTAGTAGTGGTAGTTGAACTACTTTAGTTGTAGTTGAACTAGTTTAGTAAGTAAATTAGTAAGATAATTAATATAACTATTTTAGTTGTCGTAGAACTAATGTACTTTTTGTAAGATAATTAATATAACTAGTTGAACCACTTTATTTTTAGAAAGAACTAGTTTTTTTCTATTTATAGTAAGTTTATATTTAGTAAGAACTAGTTGAATTAATAAAACTAGTTGAACATGTCATATTTGTTGTTATTTTTTAGTTTAAGCAATTATTCGGGATGTATTAGTGATAACTTATATGGTTTTAGGTGACCACCGTCATCCCCGTCACCGACCCCCTCCGACATCCCCGCCGTCGTCCCAGTCACCGACCCCCTCTGACATCGAGGTGAGACCAGCCAAATATCCTTGTATATCTTTTGTTGTTGCTCAAATAGGATATGTGGTTGCCCAAGTGGCCGTTCATGTTCAGTTTACATCTCCGAGTGGCCTATGTTTTGCCGGAGTGTTGATTAATTTCTGTTCTGGCAAATTTCAGGCGCTCGATATGTGCTTTTTTAGCAAAGGTCATGCCGGATTTTGTCGTGAATTCTGGCATGACTTGTGCTAGAATATGTACAAGTTTAATCTTTGAATTCTGATTGTAGGAAATGTCGTACTCGGACGACGACAGTCTCCCGGGGGAGTGTAGCTAGTGCCACGACGATCGAGGTATGTGCGACAGGTTCGTTCGGCTGGACGAAGATCAGCGCTTCAACATTAAGATCGAGGAGACCTTCGATTGTGAAACGGTACGCAACAACGACAAGTGTTTTTTTCGTAATTAAGCATGACTTCAACTATTTCAACGTCTAATTTTCATATTTTACAATTCGACTAGCTTATCCCATGCCATGCAAGACGCTATGTCTTGGAGAGGATGGGTTTTGAAGACCATGAAAATTTCGAAACAAAGAAAATACACCTAAGGACCCATCATGATATGGATTTTGAAGTAAATCTGTGCAATTCTCAGATCGTAACCCATTTTGGTTGCCAAAATTGGGAAGCCCTTTGCAAAATGTATGGTTTTTATGAGGGTATGATTTTTACCATGGATCTTGGTGATCCTGACAGCGAGGAAGACAATATGGACATTTGGGTCCTTGTTGATACGCTTCCGATTGTACCGCTATGTGAGTTTCTCAAACATAGTTGTTAACTAATTTATATTGTTTATTTCAAAATAGTTGATAGCTTATTTCCATTGACAGCTTATTTTGATTCTTCAAAGACTGTGCGGAAGATGGTAGATAAAACCAACTACACCGATGGCACCGAATTAACGTATAAGGATAAAAATCATCTGATCGCATTTTGTACTCTTCTTGAGAATTACAATGACTATTATCGAACTCCTCCAAATTATGGTGAATACGTGCCACTAGTGCATGTGTTGAACCACGATAACTTCTCTGGAGATACCCTGGTAAGATTTTTTACTATTACGACATCCGTGCATCTTTTGCATACTTCTAACACTAGTACATCATTGCTAACTACAAAGTTATTATTATGTTTTTCAACAGAAACTCCTGATGGATTGTGTGCCTCATCTGATGTTTCTGCATGGTCGCCTCTCAGTTCTGAACATACTACCAGGTAAATCTACGGAGCTCACCTGTGCATATCGGATTTCTAAAACCCGTGAACACATGATCATCAAAGAATGGAAGAAATGTATGGACATTCGCAAGGAGGTTCTTGGAAGTAACATTCAGCGAAAGGCAAGAATTGGAGACAGGCTAATCTCCATTCTCCATAATGGAGAGTCAGGGGCTATCTTGTTTTTTGCTATTTTACCTTAGAAAATGTAGTAGGTCTTAATCGAATGTAATAGGTCCTATGAGGTACAATATGTTTATTATGTGGTAATGTGTTAGAGTTGATAATGATGATCTTGAGGAGGTGTTATGTGATGTCAATGATGAAAACGATGATCTTGAGGAGGTGTTATATGACAATGATGTATTATGATGATAAGTTGTTAATGATATGATGATGATGATATTATTATATCATTGGGTGAAAGAACCGCGGATTAGTTTCAAATGGATGGACATCCACTTGAAACTAGTCCACGGTTCTTTCACCCCATGATGTAATAACTCATTATGATGTAAAAATAATCTCTAAATTCCTGTTGTATGAAAACTTGTGTAAAGGTGTATGAATACAACATGAAAAAGAAAAGAAATAAAATACTAAATAATAGTAGTAGCGCGGGAGAGGAGAAGCACTACTACTAATTACCAGTAGCGATGTTCTGAAGAAGCGCTGCTACTAAGTCAATTTAGCAGTAGCGTGGGTCCAGACGCGCTATTGCTAAGCATTAGCTGTAGCGCCTTATCAGTAGCGCTCCTGCCCGCGCTACTGATAGGCCCAAAACCCGCGCTGCTGCTAGGCTTTTCCCTAGTAGTGATGCCTATCGAATCTGATTGGGCACCGATCATGGAGTTTACCTCCACGGATATCTTTCAGCACTCGCCCTTGGGCGACGTGCTAAATTCATTGAGGTCTCTCTCCTTGTCAGGAGACTCTTGGCTGAACTATGTCTGGCTGGAGTGGGAAGCGGACGACAAAGAAATTTGTTCCCCACCCACCACCCACTTAATAGCCACTGTCGACGACTTAACCAACATTCTTGATTTCGACTCCGAAGACATTGCCGGTATGGTCGACGATGCTGGAGAGGAACATGAACCACCGCCCTCAGGGCGCTGGACAACCACCTCATCATATGATATATACATGGTGGACACCCACAAAGAAAACGATGGCGACGAGGCAATGGAGGATTATCCCCTTGAGAAGCAATCTAAGCACCGGCATCATCGGCGCCACTCTAAGCCTCACCATAACAACAACAGCGATACCGGTACAAGAGACAATAACGCTCCGGATAATGCCGAGGACGAAAACAATCTTGCCCAGTCGGGCTTCAAGTAGGACGAGCGGGAGGATGGGCAAGCTATCCCTAAGGAACAGGCAACGGATGGAGAATCAGACGATGACAATTACATGCCCCTCTCCGAAAATGAAGTGAGCCTTGGCGACGAAGAATTCATTGTACCTGAGGATCCCGTCGAGCAGGAGCGCTTCAAGCGCCGACTTATACCCACTGCAAAAAGCCTGAAGAAAAAGCAACTGCAGCTTCAAGCTGATCAGGATCTGCTAACTGATAGATGGACTGAGGTCCTGGCAGCCGAGGAATACGGACTCGAGCGCCCAACCAAAAGTTACCCAAAGCACAGGTTGCTACCTCAACTCGAGGAGGAGGCATTAAAGCCTACACTACTAGTGCATGATGCGGCTGACCGGCCACCTCGTGGCCGAGACAAAGCGGTGTATCAACCCAAAGTCCAGCCTGCACCCCGCCGCCAAACAAGCAAAAACACGAAGGCCCAGGGCTCCACGCATGACCTGCGAGGCAAATTGAAAAACAAAGCAGGACATTCAAGATCGATCTACGGATCACAGGGGCGTGCCCCAACACGTGTCGATGACCATCACGTCGGATATACTAAAACCAAATCCGGTCGGGCTGAATACAACAGACCAGACTTATTTGAACTACATCGTGAGGTAGCCCGACATAGAGGCGCCGCACACCCGCTATGCTTCACTGATGAAGTAATGGATCATGAATTCCCAGAAGGGTTTAAACCCGTGAAAATTGAATCATATGCCATCAAGTACCTCCCACTAAAACTCAAGGGACCGGCCCGGCATTGGCTGAATAGCTTGCCGGCAAACTCCATCGGAAGTTGCGAGAACCTGGCAGATGCATTCCTGGATAACTTCCAGGGCACTTATGTGCGACCACCGGATGCTGACGATTTTAGTCACATAACCCAACAGCCCGGAGAGTCAGCCAGGAAATTCTGGACTCGGTTCCTTACTAAAAAGAACCAAATCATCGACTGTCCGGATGCCGAAGCCCTAGCGGCCTTTAAGCATAACTTCCGTGACGAGTGGCTTGCCCGACATCTCGGCCAAGTAAAGCCAAAGTCCATGGCAGCCCTCACGACACTCATGATCCGCTTTTGTGCGTGCGAGGATAGCTGGTTGGCTCGTAGCAACAACACAACAAGCAATCCTGGCACACCAGAGGCCAGAGATAGCAACGGCAAGCCCTGACACAACAAACACAAGCGTCGCAAAAATGGTGATAACACCGAAGACACGACAGTCAATGCCGTATTCAGTGGCTATAAGTCCGGTCAGTGGAAAAAGCCAGTCAAAAATAACAATTTGGGCCCGTCCAGTATGGACCGCATACTCGACCGTCCAAGCCAAATTCATGGCACCCCAGGAACACCAGCCAATCATACCAACAGAGAATGCTGGGTCTTCAAACAAGCCGGCAGGTCAGGTGCCGAAAACAAGGAGAAGGGGTCTCAAAGTGACGATGACGACGAGGAGCCCCAATCACCGAATACAGGAGGGCAAAAGAAATTTCCCCCGCAAATCAAAACGGTGAACATGATAAACGCCACCCACATTCCCAAGCTGGAACAGATGCGCACACTTAGGGATGTTGACTTAACGGAACTAGTCGCCCCACAATATAAACTATGGCCGATCACCTTCGACCGCACGGATCGTCCAGTTAATACCAATCAGGGCAATTCAGCCGCACTAGTCCTCGACCCAATAATTGACGGCTTCCACCTAACACGAGTCCTTATGAACGGAGGCAGCAGTCTAAACCTGCTGTATCAGGACATAGTGCGTAAAATGGGTATCGATCTTTTGATAATCAAGCCCACTCAAACCACCTTTAAAGGTATTATACCAGGTGTAGAGGCCCGTTGTACAGGCTCCATCACTCTCGAGGTAGTCTTCGGATCACCGGACAATTACCGTACCGAAGAGTTAATCTTCGACATCGTCCCCTTTCGCAGTGATTATCGGGCACTGCTCGAATGAACCGCGTTCGCTCAATTCAACGCGGTGCCACATTATGCCTACTGAAAGCTCAAGATGCCCGGCCCGTGCAGCATCATCACGGTTAATGGCAAGGCCGAACTCCCCCTCGGTGCCAAAGAGTATACCGCCGCTCTAACAGTAGAAGCAACGAATGGCACCTTTCAATCGAGCCTCGAGTCGACGGCCAAGCTCCCGGACAATGTCAAAGGAGTCTGAACTACTTCGCGGCAGGATAGCCCGGCTCGTCCGGAGCTTAATTAAACTCTACGGAAAAATCTAGGACAGGCCACATACTACGGCTCAACCGCTCTGTGGCACACAAACATTTCTTGCATTTTCTTTGCAGGTTCACCTTTGCGCAGGCCAGGACTGGCGACATGGAAACAGCTCGAACGTGCAAGGGAATCCTTAGATATTCCCCTCGATGACCATCCGACTACACTCCGGATCCGCACACAGCTTCTTCCCGCCTGGTCTTAGCAGGTTCCGCAGTCATATTTCTATTTACCACATTACCTGTACTCATACGCATCAACGTACTATTCAAATACAACATGTGGATTTATATGACGCTTATCTGCTGTTATTTCTTATTGAAACTCTTTTGTCAAATGGCATCTGTACACCGGGATGTGGCTTAATATGCCAGGGGCTTCATTGTACCCCTAATATGACAATAAAGTACGAACACCTTCACGATAGTTCGGCACCCCGAACTTATAACATTATATGCATCAGTTCCGAATCATGTCTTGGGTCAATAGTTGGGTTTGCCCGGCTCCCATGTTTTGCTGCCTTACGTTCCGCTACATCGGCTAAGGCGGCACAGGGAGAACTACAGCGATTGTGTCCCGGTTCTTCCGGACGAGCACCTTAGTAGAGAAAGCCGAAAACTGACTATCATGATACGGCGAGAGCTGGTCAGCTATTCGAGAGGTTGTAAAATCTTTAAGGATTTCTTCCGCATAATGCCATAACTAATGCAGTGTGTGATGGATCGGCTTTTCTTCTGATCAGGTGCTTGTAGAACCCCTCGTGCGGTCTTCCGAACACCAGGGGCTGCGCGTACCTTCCTTTTGTCAAGCTCCTACGGCTAAGTGAGAGTGATAAAGCCCTATAGACCGATTGCCTGGTTCGTTGTGCTGAACACCTCCTTCAAGGACCCAAAACTGGGATAAAGAGTGCTCAGGTTTATCCCGAACACCCCCGTACTTCCTACGTGGGGGCAGAAGCCGACGACTGGCCAACTCTCAGGGTTAATATATAAAACGGCCATGCAGGAGCAAAATCTTTCAAATAACAGGCAATAAAATAATAGAAATGACCTTGTTCAACATTACAAAGGACATCATGACTGTATTCATGTAAATATAATTTCCTTGTTGCATTGCGGGATCCTTTCAGGACACTATCATAATATAACTCAGGCATGCAGTGCTCGTTCCCCTCCGGCGGTCCCTCGGTCATCAGCTTTTCAGCATCCATCTTCCCCCAGTGCACCTTTGCACGGGCAAAGTCCATTCGCGCACCCTCTATACAGACCGGCCGCTTGATGACGTCAAGTCGAGAGCAGGCACTCACAATCCGCTTCACGAGCCCAAAGTAGCTGCTTGGAATCGGCTCGGCGGGCCATAGCCAAATAATCAAATCCTTCATGGCTAGCTCGGCCGCCTTATGCAGTTCGATCAGCTGGTTCAGCTGATCGGCAAAAGGCACCGGATAATTTGGTGCTAGATACTGCGGCTAGAAGAGCTTGTCCGCGGTGTTCCTTTCTTCGGTTCGGTAGAATTGTGCGGCATTAGATATGCTGCGTGGCAGCTCCACAAATACCCCTGGAGAAATCAAAATTCAATTTATCAACTTGATTTTCTCCTTTCAAATACCCGCTTTGTATAGAAAAGGCCTTACCAGCCGCAATATTCCTCGCCTCCTGGATTTCCTTCAGGGCACCTTGGGCTTCCCCCCGGGCATCACTTGTGGCTTGGCGAGCTTGGGAGAGTTCGGATTCTTTCCCTAATAAACTCTGCTCCAAGGTCTCACATTTCTTCACGGCCTCTTGAAGCTCTCACTCAGCTTCAATAACCCTGGCCTCGTGCTTTTCGTGAAGAGCCTGCTCTATGGCTACCTTCTTCTCGGCATCGGCCAAAGCCTTCTTAAGAGCCTCAATTTCGGTCGTAGCCCCTAGAGCACATCATACAAATATTTTCATCATACTAACTTATTCATTTGTGCTGAATGCGAACAAGGTTTCTGCATACCTTGGTTATCCTCCAGCTGCTTCCTCACTCAGCCGAGTTCTCCTTCGGCCCGCTCCATACTCTGCCTCAGTCCGGACACTTCCGCAGTTTGAGAGGCGGCAGTAGCTTCAGATGCCTGCTTTCGAACAAAAGAGAGATGCCATAAAGTGAGTCTCCTGCGAACATATATTTGATCCTCTATTCGGCTTTTTCTTTCACCGAACAGTGTATCAGGGGCTACTACCTATACTGTGACACTCTTCGAAACTCCACAAAACATACCTTAAAGGTCGTTATGAGGCTGATACAGGCTTCATTCAGTCCACTCTCAGCAGACTGAATCTTCTCAACCACTGCACCCATAAGGGCATGGTGTTCATCGACAATGGAGGCACTTTTCAGCACCGCCGATAAAGTATTCGCCACCTCTGGTTGGACAGAGGTTGCCGGTGGAACAGGCACACCCCCTCCGGCCGAGGGAGGCTGCCTGCCTGATTCTGGAGCCATATTGGTCTCCGCAATTGCGTCCGGCTGGGGGCTGAATTCAAGATAGCCCCCGCCATCGACGTCCATGGGAGCCTTTTGTCCCATGTGTCCGACCCCTGAAGTTTGACCTCCTGGCGCTGCCTTTACGATCTTTTCCCCCCTCCTTGGCCTAGGTCCTTCTGGGACGAAACCTTGGTGTCATTCACGTGTTTGGGGAAAGGGGCCTTCGGGCGTGTCCTGCTCTCCATAGCATCCGAGCCCAGCAAATCCTCTAACAAGGATTGTTCGGTGTGGGGCCTCGCCAGACTACAAAAAGTATGGCTCAGATTAAAATATTATGCCATGATGAGTCTGGACACATAAACTTGTTCGGATTTTAAATACTCACGAGTTCACTAGGGGCTGGGCCCTGGGATCCCACTCCGGGCTGCTGTTGGCAGCAGCGGTGGACTCCTCTGGAAGGGGAGCTTTTCCCTTCTTAGGCGACTCGGCCTCCAAAGAAGTGGAGGCGTCGTTTTCTTTCCTCCCCTCGATGGGGACGGGTCTTCCTCCTCTTTCTCATACTCTTCGGAGGAAGATCGAGCATCAGAATCTTCGGATATTGTGTCCGAAGTGCCACGGCGATGAAGGCCGTCCCTGGTCCTTTTGGCTTCTTTCACGGCCTCCTTCTTCGGCGCCTTGTAAGGCGCCAGGACCAGCATCTTCATCAGATGTGGGCCGGCTGGTTCTTCCGGCAGAGGGGCCGGACAGTAGATCCGCCACGCCTTCTTCGTCCAGCCCTAGGAGAGTTGTGGAAAACACATTAAGCATTTTCCTCGGGATATGAGAATAAAACATATGAATTGCGAACATACAGTGACTTACCGAACTTGCAGGGCGGGACAGTTGGTACCCGCGGTCCTCGGCGGAGTCCGACCATGATTTGCCGCACTTGTGCAAGGAGCCAAAGAGCTCCAGTAGGGTCTGGTGCTTGGCCGGATCAAATTCCCATAAATTGCAAACCCTGTGTTGACAAGAAAGAATCCGGTGAACTAACATCACTTAGATTACGTTGACGAGTTTGATCTTCTTGTCTTCCATATCCTTGACGCGCGTCTGGAGCACCGACAGTTTGTCGGACGAATACCAGTTCAGGCCCTTCTTGGGCTAGGACGTAAGCCACAGGCGGGCTTCGGATCGGAATTCGGGAGCAGCGGCCCATTCCGTGCCGCACGACTGAGTGATGTAAAACCACTACTGATGCCACTCTTTGTCGGAATCATTGAAAGTACCTGTTGGCCATGTGACGTTGGGAATATTGCTCACCATGGCGCCTCCACACTCGGCGTGCTCGCCGCTCACCATCTTGGGCTTCACATTAAAGATCTTCAGCCATAAGCCGAAGTGTGGCGAGATGTAGAGGAAGGCCTCGCACATGACGATGACTGTCGAGATGTTGAGGAAGGAATTGGGGGATAGATCATGAAAATCAATCCCGTAATAATACATGATGCCGCAAACGAATGGGTGGAGGGGAAACCCTAGCCCGCGGACAAAATGAGGGAGGAATGCAACCCTCTCGTGGGGTTCCAGAGTAGGGACAATTTGTCCCGCCGTCGGAAGACCGTGGCTGGTTTTCTTGGCCAGATACCCGGCCTCCCGAAGCTTTTTGATATCCTTCTCCCGGACGGTAGAGGCCATCCACTTGCCTCCTGCTCTGGATCCAGATATTTTCGGAAGACCTTTGTGGGCGGAGAAGACGAACGCTTGGGTGCTAGAGCTTCAGCGAGGGGGAATGGATGAGCAGAGGAAGAAGAAGGCGTGGGTGCAAAAGGGAGTCCTTATCCCCTTATAAAGGCAGCAGGGATCCTGCGCCTCCCCACTTGCCCGGTAAATTCGCTTATTCCCCAAGCGCCGCGTTGATGGTGCGGTTGGGTTACCCACACCCGTATTGATGAGAATCCCGTCATAAGGGGACACGATCTCTGCTTCGACAAGACGTGCCAATAAAACCAACTCGCGATATGTGCGGTGGCATGTAGGGAAACGATTCGAATAATGACCGGGCCGTGGCATGATGTCATGCTATGAAAAGTTGTCAGCAGACTAGATTTGTGTAATATTGTACTCTCTATAGTGGTATGTGGAATTTGTTTTGCAGAGCCGGACACGATCCTTGTGTTCAAAATCTTCTATGGAGTATTCGGAGAAGGAACCCGCCTTGCAATGCCGAAGACAATCTGCGCGCCAGACTCATCGTCTTTGAAGCCTGGTTCAGGGGCTACTGAGGGAGTCCTGGATTAGGGGGTTCTCGGACAGCCGGACTATATACTTTGGCCGGACTGTTGGACTATGAAGATACAAGATTGAAGACTTCGTCCCGTGTCCGGGTGGGACTCTCCTTTGCATGGAAGGCAAGCTTGGCAATTCGGATATGTAGATCTCCTTCTCTGTAACTGACTCTGTGTAATCCTAGCCCCCTCCATGTCTATATAAACCGGAGGGTTTAGTCTGTAGGACAACAACAATCATAATCATAGGCTAGCTTCTAGGGTTTAGCCTCTATGATCTCGTGGTAGATCAACTCTTGTAATACTCATATCATCAAGATCAATCAAGTAGGAAGTAAGGTATTACCTCCATCGAGGGGGCCCGAACCTGGGTAAACATTGTGTCCCCCGCCTCCTGTTACCATTAGCCTTAGACGCACAGTTTGGGACGCCCTACCCGAGATCCGCCAGTTTTAACACTGACAAACACCACCCTCTCCTGGGGCTCCGGGGTAGGGACGATCTGTCCCTTGGCCGGAAGTCAATGAGCGATTTCCTTGGTCAGGTATCTGGCCTCCCGGAGCTCCTTGATGTCCTTCTTCGTGAAGGAGGAGGCCATCCGCTTGCCTCCAGCTCCGGATCCGGACATGATTGGAGTGGTTTTTTGGGTGGAGAAGGCGAGAGCTTGGGCGCTGGAGCTTGAGAATGGATGGGCACATGAAGGAGAAGGCGTGGGTGAACAAGGATGAATCATTATCCCTTTATAAAGGCAGTAAAAGTCATGCGCCTCCCTGCTCGCCTTAAAATCCGCCTATTCCCCAAGCGCCATGCAGATGAGACGGTTGGGTTACTCATGCCTGTATTGATGAGAATCCCATGATAAGGGGACACGATCTCTGCTTTGACAAGACGTGCCAATGAAACCGCACCTCGAAATACGGAGCGGCGGGCTAAAAAATGGTTCGAATAATGACCGGGCAGTGGTATGATGTCGCGCTACAAAAAGTTGTCAGCGGATTGGACTCGTGAAATATTATATGCTCTATGGTTGTGTGTGGTACTTGTGTTGCAGAGCCGAACACGTTTTCTATGTTTGGAAGGCTATGTTGGAATATTGGGAGGAGGAACCCGCCTTGCAATGCCGAAGACAATCTGCATGCCGGACTCATCGTCATTGAAGCTTGGTTCAGGGGCTACTAAGGGAGTCCTGGACTAAGGGGTCCTCGGACAGCCGGACTGTATACTTGGTCCGGACTGTTGGACTATGAAGATACAAGATAGAAGACTTCGTTCCATGTTCGGATGGGACTCTCCTTTGCATGGAAGGCAAGCTTGGCGATTCAGACATGTAGATTCCTTTCTCTGTAACCGACTTTGTACAACCCTATCCCGCCCCGGTGTCTATATAAACCGGAGGGTTTAGACTTCTAGGGTTTAGCCACAACAATCATAACCTCATAGGCTAGACTTCTAGGGTTTAGCCATTACGATCTCCTTGTATATCAACTCTTGTAATACTCATTTTCATCAAGATCAATCAAGCAGGAAGTAGGGTATTACCTCCATAGAGAGGGCCCGAAGCTGGGTAAACACTGTGGCCCCCACCTCGTGTTACCATTAGCCTTAGACGCACAGTTCGGGACCCCCTACCCGAGATTCGCCGGTTTTGACACTAACACTCGCGGCGATGGACTACCCCCCAAGATGAATGGCCTCTTCAAGTCGAAGCCACAAACTATGCCATGCGCGAGCTCGTCTATGTCCGGTCTTCCTATTTCCCCAAGGTGAGCTTGAATCTGTCCGGTCTTCCTATTTCAAGGATGGATGGTTATATAAAGAGAATTTTTGTACATGGGTACCTTTATTTACTGTTGTTTGGAGTGAAATAATAGCAAGTTCTAGAAATTAGAAGGATTTCGATGCTAATCCTAATACACCAAAGGATTGCACTATTAGTAGCGGTCTAAATGTAAGGAAACAAGTTGTTTTAGAGAAGATAAGAATATTTATCTATTTGTGGTGATAGAATATCTTTTTGGGTTTGTAAGACACTAAGACTATGGTGACAACTACATATATCTGGATTAAGTTGATGTTTACCTAATGCCCATATACTCTGTGTTGTTCATGTTTCATGCAGGTTTCTCTGTGAAGATGTGGGTAGTTAGTGATGTTCAAGTCCAATGTCATCCTGCATAAATGCACTACTATGTTGGTTTCCTCAATACAGATACTTGCATGGGTGTAGTCACTTTTGTATAAGCAACAAAATATATTGCACTTCCACTGATCATAGTTCATCTCTACATTCTCAGCAGGTATGACATACCGCAATTCTTGAAAAAACTACTTACATGAACATATGTAAGGCACTTATACATTTCAGTTTTGACACATTTGGTTTGCAACAAGCTGATGTTGTTGATCATGGATGGAGCCATAGTACAATGAGTGCCTCCATTGTGTTGCTCTGTTTGGCAATCTCACGGCTTCTCAGGGTTGAGTGAGGCAAAGAGCCCTCGATGTGCAGCTCTTGCCTCTCTTCCACTGCACCATCCATCACAAAGCAGGTCAAATGATCAGCCAGCATAACCATATTAAGGAAGGGCACCATATATCTTTCCAATATTCAGTTAAAAAAACTTCTCTTGCATAAATGTTGATGGGTTGTTTCTGAGGTAAGATACGTACCTTGGATATGATAATCACTTTGCTGGGTCTCATGTACGAATATTATTTCTACAGGAACACATTTTCTTGTCCTCTATGCACATTGATACATCGTCGGTCCATGATTTTGGTGAATACCGATTATGTCTTTGCTTTGTACTACTGCTGCTATCATGTCAAGTTATAAATCGTCTCTGGGCCTAATCTATTATTTTACATTATCAAATCAAAACAATTGTCTTCCAATTTATCCATTTGGGAATCAATTCTTGGAATTTCCTACCGGAATTCCTTTGGTTTCCCTTTATTGTCTTCAGACCACTCCTTCTCGATCACTTCCGTTGTTTGCTTCAAAAAACAGTAATCACATGCCAGCCTCTTATGGTGTGTCTTGTTCAACATTAACAATAAAATCTAATATTCAACTTTTTTGTCTAATTAAATATTGCCTGTAATTTTGCATTTTAGATAAGAATTGCCTCATTCTTAGTTGATGGAGTTGCGCCTCACAGTGCCACATTTGCTGACTCCTTAGTTAACAGTTTGTCGTGTACTCTCAAAGAGTTTGATCTATCAGTTCTATTTGATGCTGAAGAAATTGTAAAGTGTAGTGCAACTAAGACCGCTTGCTCCAAGTAATCATTTTCAGCAGCAAGACTTCATGTCGAGGACCTACACTTTAGTGAATCACCATCCGCATAGTGTACACTGCTAAACCTTGACAAAGATACCGCTTGCTTCCTTTTTAGATATACATAGCGTTAAGATTGTTCTTTTTTTGCTGAATTTGATTACTTTTGAACAAGCCACCGTATGTAATGTAGCTTCTATATAACCTGCTGCCACTTTCCTAAGTTTGATCTGCTTCTAAATCCATTGTTTATCCTGGCTTACTGCTGCCTAATATGCACGTGTTACATAGTATAAACAGGACAGTGAAAGGGGCACCTCCCACCTGGCACCGCCCAATTTCCACTCAGGCGGCTCCATAGGTGGCGCCCCAATCGCTAGTTGTTGTGAAGCTTAGCTTGTATGAGAGTCATAGAGAAGCTGTGGTGTCTTTTTAAGTTAACAAGGATAAAAAGTAAGTTACCCTTGTACATTTGTAAGTAATTTGTAGAAGGCTGCATGCAACTTGTGCGGTTTGTAGCTATGGACAAAACTGACATTTCATTGGAAAATGTAGCATGGCTGATGGTTGTGCATGACTCACTTCATACCATGATATGACTTATTAGTTCATCAAAAAATAGAAGAGACCTGGACTCTGTCTTAATATTTAGTTTCTTCTCTTATGTTGCTTGTGGCCATCTCTTGTGTTTTATTAGCACCCCAAATATTTCCCACTGAGAAACATTATTTTAACATTTCTAGTTTGAGGATATTCCCCGCTTCACTCTTTTGGAAGGAATGAAGCATGAATTTTATTTATCCAAGTACAGCTAATGCAAGTACAATTTAGTGATTACTTTTTGGTTGCCTGTCGAAGCCAATAAGGTCTCTTATCTTTATATCTAAAACATAACGGAGCACCAAATTTATGAAGGCTAACTGGCTAATTAATCAAAAGGAGAGAAGAAAGTGAAATAATATTTTGTTTGTAAAATATTGCAGCATGCATCTTTATGTGATCAACATGTGTTCCATCGCTTTATGGCAGATTTGAAAGTGATATGCTTGTCTTTTACGGTGTTACTATGGGGCGGATGAAAGTAGAGGAGAGAGGAAAGATTTGAAAGTGACATGCTTGCCTTTTAGGGTGTTACTATGGGGCGGAAGAAATGAGAGGAGAGATCAATGTGCCGTTTGCAAGCGATGCAAAACTTACTATTGGGGAACGCAGTAATTTCAAAAAAAAATCTTATGATCACGCAAGATCTATCTAGGTTATGTATAGCAATGAGAGGGGAGAGTGTTGTATACGTACCCTCGCGGACCGAAAGCAGAAGCATTATGACAACTCGGTGGATGTAGTCGTACGTCTTCACAATCCGACCGATCCTAGCACCGAAGGTACGACACCTACGTGATCTGCACACGTTTAGCTCGTTGACGTTGCACGAACTCTAGATCCAGTTGAGGTAGAGGGAGAGTTTCATCAGCATGACGGCGTGATGATGGTGATGATGAAGTTACCGATGCAGGGCTTCACCTAAGCACTACAACGATATGACCGAGGTGGAAATCTATGGAGGGGGCACCGCACACGGCTAAACAATCCACTTGTGTGTCTATGGGGAGCCCCCCTCCCCCATATATAAAGGAGCGGAGGAGGGGTGGGGGGCTGGCCTCCAATGGCACGCCCAAGGGGGGGAGTCCTACTCCCAGTAGGAATAGGTATCCCCCCTTCCCTAGTTGGAGTAGGAGAAGAAGGAAGAGGGAGAGGGAGAGAAGGAAAGGGGGGCCGGCCCCCTCCCAATTCAGATTGGGCTTGGGAGGGACGCCCCCATCTTGGACACCTCCTCCTCTCTTCCACCTTGGCCCATTAACTCCCTGGGGGTTCCGGTAACCTCCCGGTACTCCGAAAAAATGCCCGAACCACCCGGAACCTTTCCGGTGTCCAAACATAGCCTTCCAATATATCAATATTTATGTCTCGACCATTTGAGACTCATTATCATGTCCGTGATCACATACGGGATTTCGAACTACCTTCGGTACATCAAAACACATAAACTCATAATACCTATCGTCACTGAATGTTAAGCGTGTGGACCCTATGGGTTCGAGAACTATGTAGACATGACCGATACTCACTTCCGGTCAATAACCAATAGCGGAACCTGGATGCTCATATTGGTTCCTACATATTCTATGAAGATCTTTATCAATCAAACCGCATAACAACATACGCTGTTCCCTTTGTCATCGGTATGTTGCCCGAGATTCAATGTCGGTATCTCAATACCTATTTCAATCTCGATATCAGCAAGTCTCTTTACTCATTTCGTAACGCATAATACCGCAACTAACTCATTAGTCACATTGCTTGCAAGGCTTATAGTGATGTGCATTACCGAGAGGGCCTGGAGATACCTCTCTGTAACACGGAGTGACAAATCCTAATATCGATCTATGCCAACCCAACAAACACCATCGGAGACACCTGTAGAGCATCTTTATAATCACCCAGTTACGTTGTGATGTTTGATAGCACACTAAGTGTTCTTCCGATATTCGGGAGTTGCATAATCTCATAGTCATAGGAACATGTATAAGTCATGAAGAAAGCAATAGCAATAAACTAAACGATCATAGTGCTAACCTAACGGATGGGTCAAGTCAATCACATCATTCTATAATGATGTGATCCCATTCATCAAATGACAACACATGTCTATGGCTAGGAAACTTAACCATCTTTGATTAACGATCTTGTCAATGTAGAGGCATACTAGTGACACTCTGTTTGTCTATGTATTCACACATGTACTAAGTTTCCGGTTAATACAATTCTAGCATGAATAATAAACATTTATCATGATACAAGGAAATATAAATAACAACTTTATTATTGCCTCTAGGGCATATTTCCTTCAGTCTCCCACTTGCACTAGAGTCAATAATCTAGATTACATTGTAATGATTCTAACACCCATGGAGTTTTGGTGCTGATCATGTTTTGCTCGTGAGAGAGGCTTAGTCAACGGGTCTGCAACATTCAGATGCGTATGTATCTTGCAAATCTCTATGTCCCCTTCTGACACTTTATGACAGATGGAATTGAAGCGTCTCTTGAAGTGCTTAGTTCTTTTGTGAAATCTGGATTCCTTCACCAAGGCAATTGCTCTAGTATTGTCACAAAAGATTTTCATTGGACCAGATGCACTAGGTATGACACCTAGATCGGATATGAACTCCTTCATCTAGACTCCTTCATTTGCTGCTTCTGGATCAGCTATGTATTCCGCTTCACACGTAGATCCCGCCACGTAGCTCTGCTTAGAACTGCACCAACTGACAGCTCCACCGTTCAATATAAACATGTGTCCGGTTTGTGACTTAGAGTCATCCGGATCAGTGTCAAAGCTTGCATCGACATAACCATTTACGACGAGCTCTTTGTCACCTGCATAAACGAGAAACATATCCTTAGTCCTTTTCAGGTATTTCAGGATGTTCTTGACCGCTGTCTAGTGATCCACTCCTGGATTACTTTGGCACCTCCCTACTATACTTATAGCAAGGCACACATCAGGTCTGGTACAGAACATTACATACATGATAGAACCTATGGCTGAAGCCTAGGGAATGACTTTCATTTTCTCTCTATCTTCTGTAGTGGTTGGGCATTGAGTCTCACTCAACATCACACCTTGTACTACACGCAAGAACCCTTTCTTTGACTGGTCCATTTTGAACTTCTTCAAAAACTTATCAAGGTATATGCTTTGTGAAAGTCCAATTAGGCATCTTGATCTATCTCTATAGATCTTGATGCCCAATATATAAGCAGCTTCACAGAGGTCTTTCATTGAAAAACTTTTATTCAAGTATCCTTTTATGCTATCCAGAAATTCTATATCATTTCCAATCAACAATATGTCACCTGCATATAATATCAGAAATGCTACAGAGCTACCACTCACTTTCTTGTAAATACAGGCTTCTCCAAAAGTCTGTATAAAACCATATGCTTTGATCACACCATCAAAATGTTTATTCCAAATCCGAGAGGCTTGCACCAGTCCATAAATGGATCGCTGGAGCTTGCACACTTTGTTAGCATCCTTTGGATCAACAAAACCAAACCATCTGGTTGCATTATATACAACTCTTCTTCCAGAAACCCATTCAGGAATGCAGTTTTGACATTCATTTGCCAAATCTCGTAATCATAAAATGCGGCAATTGCTAACATGATTCGTACAGACTTAAACATCGCTATAGGTGAGAAAGTTTCATTGTAGTCTGTCGGATATCGGGTTCCGGCAAAACCCTTAAGGTTCGAACTCTGGGGTGTGCACGAAGATCTTCTCCCTACCGATCCACACCCCAAAACCTCGCCGCGATTCTAAGCTAGCACGATGAACAACACAAGGGACATGAGGTTTATACTGGATCGGGCAACTGTCGTGGTGTAATACCCTAATCCAGTGTGTATTGTGGTGGATTGCCTCTGGGACTGATGATGAATAGTATAGAGGAAGAACAACCTCGCGAGGGGTGTTCTTAAGCTGGTGTGGTGTTCTACCAGGGAAGGATTCGATGCCCTCTACTGTGGTGGCTATCTCTATTTATAGAAGCCCTGGTCCTCTTCCAAAATATTGAGTGGGAAGGGAGCCAACAACGGCCATTTTGAAGGGGGACAACCAGTACAAGCTATCCTGACTAAAGTTGGTCTTCGACTGCCAAAGGCACTAGTGATGACGCCGTCTTGGGCTCCACAGTGATCTTCGTCCTGCAGCTCTGCTGGTCTTGGTCTCGTTGCACCGATATGGAAATCTTTGCCTGATGCCTCGGTACTCCGCGCCTGCGCTTGCCCCCTTTGCACCAAAGAGGAAACGAGGACACTGCGCAGGCTAGCGCCCTCCTGGTCTTGATCGTCATGGCTTGCATCATGAACACCTCGCGAGGTACCCCTTGCCTTGATCTCTCCGCCTCCTCGCGAGCCTTCCTGGTGAGGCCGCCCCTGAGAAAGCCTTGTGTCGTCCTCCCTGCGATGCTTGGCCCCCTGCGAGGGTCTTGAACTTGGGTTGATGAAGACGGGCTGTACAGGGCTACTGATTGAGCCACGCCGCAGGCCACAGGCAGGCAAGTCTGTGGACCCCCGTTCCCAGAACGCCTACAGTAGCCCCCGGGCCCAAGGCGCGCTCGGCCTTGGCTTAGCAGCGAAGCCAAAGGGCAAGTGCGGAGTGCCGCGTGCCCCAACTGCCTGTGGCCTTGGTTGATGCATGGCGACTGATGGGGCGTGGGAATCTTCGCTTGCCCATGCTCCCCAATATCCGCCTGGCTAGTCGGCCACAAAGCTTTACATAGTTATTTCCTCCTTGCCGCCCGTGTGCTTGCTGTTCCCCTCTCTCCCTCGAACCTCTATTTCTGCTTCCAATCTGACTTAAGATCTGCCCCCTCCATCTCCATGGTGCCATCTAACGAAGAGAAGGGGAAGAAGCCCGTGTCCTCATCCAGTTCGCCTCCGGCGATCGAGCTCGCTGTCGGCCGATCGCTGGTGCTCAATCTGGAGGTCTTCGAGAAGGTCCGCCCTCCACTCGCCTCCAGCTTCTATGAGTGTGGAAGGACGATAGTTTAGCCTGCGTCCCATGCCTCCATCGACAGGATTGTCACAGAGGTTCGATTCTCCGTCGACGCCCTGTGGGCTGGCCAGGTTCTTCCTTTCTCCGCCTTTTTCAATGCGGTGCTCCCGCACTATCAGATCCATATGATGCACCTTGATCCTCAATTAGTTACCCTTCTTGCTATCTTCGCCTTCGTCTGTGAAGCCATGGTGGGCATCGCTCCTTCCATTGCCCTCTTGCGCCACTTCTTCTCCTTGCGCCTGACCAACCACTTGAAGTGCTTGGGGTGTGTGAGCTTACAGGCCGTGGCAGAGACGGCCGCCTCGGGGATTGATTTTAGCCTTCCACCTTCCATGAGTGGGTTCCGGACGCGGTGGCTGTATGTGGATGTCGAAGTGCCCAGCCCTCTGCTCTCGCATCCGACATTGCCTGCTATTCTCATTCTAGGATGGGTCCAAGAGAGGCTCACGAGCCCCCAGCTCTCCTTCGTCTGGCACCGACTGGGGAGGTTGAGAGATCTCGACGTGACTGCGCCCCGGGTGGTGAAGGAGTTCCTCCAGTGTCGCATTGCTCTTCTCCAGCGCCACTCCCGGCCGATGTGGGCCCTGACCTAGTATCAGGACCGCATGAGGCTCCAGGATACGGAGCTGGCGCCCGAAATGTTGAAGAAGGTGTTGGATGTCTTGACAGGCGATCCCTCGCCAGGCGATATCCGGCACGGGGGCAACCTCCTGTATCTTTGCTCGGGCGGGGCCGAGTTCGTGAGGCAGATGCCTCACTTCGACGAATGGGGGTTGCGCCCGGCCGGCTTCGTGGGGCCTCATGAGAATCCCGTCGCCGTGGCTCCCCTCCCCGTCGCCAACACCGATCTTGCCCCAGGAGCTGGTGCGGGGATGCTAGCATCGCTTGAAGCTGGAAGCTCTGGTGTCGTGGTGCCGACATCGCACGGGGCTCCCGAGGCGTCATCCTCCGGAGGTAATGAAGCCCGCCCTGTTGCGGTTGTTGATGTGGAAGCGACCTGTGTCTCCCAAGGCTGGAGCCCCCGAGGCCTTGGCAGGTCATCAGGAAGAGGTGCCTGATCGCTCCTCCCAGCTTGGCGCCCCTAAGGTTGGCTGCCTGAGTGCTTCTTCATCCGCGCCTCGCGCCAGCCCGCATGCTGAGCGCCTGGGTCGGTTCCGCATAGATTTCGACGCCCTCTGCCAGAGGAAAGAGTCTTCGAGTGGCAGTGAGCGCCCCTGCCGACCGTTGAAGAACAGGAAGTACTTTGTCATAGATGAGTAAGTACCTCATTCTTGTAATTCCTCAACCGCCGGTCCCTTTCCTGACTGTGGCCATTCAGGGTCCCTCCTGCCAAGCATGCGGAGTTTGCCAAGAAGCAACTTCCTCCGGCCTCGCCTCCATCGCTGACTTTGAGCGTCCCAAGCTTGCGTGCTGCCCCTGACGCGAGTTTGGCTGGAGAAGTAAGCTGGCCCGCATGGTGCATCGAGTTTGTGCCCTTGCCGCCTTTCCTTTGCGACCTCGCCCAGGGCGTGACCAGCCTGCCCCGGGCTCCTCCACTGATCATGGATTATGAATGGTTGAAGTCGGTCCTTGGCTCTTCTTCTGGGGATGGATCTGCACCGGCCTGGGCCCCTCGCAGAGCCCGCCCGGCAATTGTGGGGGCGCCAGCCCCCAGCCCCCTACTGGGAGGGGGTGAACCACTGCAGGGCCCTCCACCAATGCCGACAGCGGAGGACGATATCAATGACATGCTCAAGCGAGCGTGGGAGCGCAGAGTCATCCGCCAAGAGTTCCTCCGGAAGGCGATGGACGCGATGGGCTAGCTTGGTGGAGAGCTCACGGACGTGGACGCGTGTCTTGAAGCCGAGGGCCTGCGGCTGATTGAGGAGCGGCACAAGCTGAAGGTGGCAGTCAACCTTGCGCGTCATCAGCGCGAGCTTGACAACGCGAAGGCCGAAGCATCCCTTGCAGCCTCGCGAAATACCTGCTCCCGAGCTATTGAGGAGGCTCGGGAAGCTGACCAATGATGTGAGATCGCGGAGAAGCGCACATGGGAGCTCCAAGCCTGGAGCACTTCCCTGGAGCAGCAAGTGGAGCTGCGCCAGGCCACCCTTGCGGCGCTGAAGGGGGCAACCGTCAAGGAGGGGGAGCTCCGGAGGTGTGAGGAAGCACTGAGGCTGGAGGCCGCCGGGCGGAATCTCGACCTGGAGCGGTTGGAAACGAGGGAGCACCAGGTTACCCAGGCGGAGGACGACGTTGGTGCGCGGGAGGCTCGAATCCAAGAAGAGGTCGAACGCCGCATGGCGGAAGTTCGTGTGGGTCTTGCGCACCAGTATGACGAGAGGCTGGAGCTGATTGAAGCTGAGGCTGCGGGAAGGACTGCCGCCCTCAAGTTCAAGCTGACCGAAGCGACGCAGCGCGTGGAGGCCACCGCAGCCGCCTGGTCTCGGTGCAGACTGAGTTGGCCTCCTCCCATGCCGAGCTGCTTATTCTTCAACGGCGGGTTGACGATGCTGAGTCTGTTGCACGGCAGAACAGAGAAGAAATTCTCCAGCGGAAGACGCTAGAGCATATGCATGGCCCCATGCTCGAAGCGCTCAGGGACAGGGCCAACGCTGCCATAGGCAATATCTGCGACGCAAATGCTCCGCAACCCCATGTGACCAACTATGCCGGTCATCTCCAGTTCTTTACTGACGTGGTGACGCATCTGGAGAATCGCTCTAAGAGAGCTCGCCAGCTTGTCGGGGAGGGGAGCCGCAGCCTGCTCAGGCGCGCATTGTCCCGTGTCTTCAGCCATCTTCAGGATAGAGATCCCTACTTCGACTTCGACGCCGTCATTTCTCCGGTACCCATGGCCATTTGAGGCGACCTGACGCGGTGAGTGGAGGACAACGTGGATGCACTTGTCAGGGCCTTCACTTCCGATGATGACGGGGTGATAGTTGCTGCAGATGAAGGTGATGTGGTGAATGGTGGCAAAGATGACAACAATGACGGTAATGGTGGCGCCAATAACAGCGACAGCGATGCCTCTGGAGGCGACCAAGAGGACATAGTGAGCGATATGTCTGACTGATTCTGTATCCCCTACTGTTTATCCTACACACAAAAAGCTCGGGCGTGGCCCTGAAGGTTGTAAGAGAATCTTTGGGAGGGGAAGCCACTCATGTAAGAAAGATTGTTGTCCACATGTTTATAGGAATGATGCTGAATACGCGCCCGCATGATGTTACGGGCCCTGTGATGGGTTAATTGCTGTGATTTACCTTTAGCCCGGGCGAGCCTTGAGTAGGCTTGTGAGGCTGTGATTCCCTGAGGGTCCTCCGGAGGACCCGCTGACCATGTGGTGAGAGCCTCGCGAGAGCGAGTGCTGGCCGCGAGACGGCATGCGCACGTGGGCTGAGCCCAGCCCCGCCTGCGAGAGCCTCGCGAGGGGGAGGCAGCTGGTGCGAACTCCAGACCAGGGCAGAAACCAGAATTCAAGAGAACACACGAATGAGACAAGACACCCCTCCCCGCACGCACGCAAATGCAAATTCAATTTCAACTTAAATCTGAAGCAAGGAAGCTCGACCACAGAAGAGGAGGCAAAAAACAAAATACCGTGTCCAGCACATAGTCTTGTTTTTGACATCTTCTCACCAGCGTGGAGCTAAGGGCTGACATTGGGCATGGGAGGGAGCCCCTGAGGCCCGAGGGCGGATCTCCGGAGACTCAGGAGCATGTACAACCCCAACTCATTATTACGTGAGAGTGTCACGGGCGGTGAGCTTCACAGGCACTGGGCCTTCTTCACAGGTACCGGCCTTGCTTCATATCACCAGACGAGGGCCCCGCCTTGCGCCACCCTCGACCACCATTGACGGTGACTGGAAACCAAGGACGACGCCAATGGGGTAAAGGGGACGCCAGCGGTTCCCCCGATGACCACGGGTCCTCTGCCGCGGGCAGGCTTTGCAGCACCTCCCCGGCAGAGGGCCTACCTCCGGGGAGCACCTTGCTCCGTGCGTCTCGGGGAGGGGCCTAGCTCCCGGCCCCTCTCCTGCAACCCCTAGTGCGCCCCTCCTAGCGGAAGGGAGGCTGCCAAGCTGGGGCAACCTTCTGCTGCAGTGACCTGAACTTCCTACGACCCATGGTTAGCATAAGCTTGCTCCTGACGAATTAGCGGTACCCGATAGCTGCTGCCGCCAGCGCGGTTGGTGAGGCTTCCTTGAGGCTCCTGAAAAGGCTCGGCTTCTAGCTTCTCTTCCTCCTAGCCTGGCCCGAGGAACGAGCCATGGTCGTCTTCCAATGCGTATCCCCGATCCACCATGTGGGTCACGTAAGCCTCCAAGGCTGCCGCTCTGAAGGCCTCGCCATAGTGCCCCACACTCCACGTGGCTTGGCTTGAAGCGCCTTCTTGGGGGTGATAGGGTGGCGGCCCGCCCGGGCCGTAGGCGTCGATGTGCATGCCCTTGCTCACCGGGGGTGGTGTTGGTGCAACTTTTTGCCCTGTGCCGATGGTCGAGGTGGTGTTGATGAAGCCTTGGGGCACGCCTGAGGGCGCACGGGCGCGGATGGGCCCGCCATGTGATCCGCACGGGGCCTGGGGTGGAAGCTGGATGGAGAAAGGAGGCGCCCCTGAAGCTGCGGCATCCAGGAGCTCGGCGACACGCTCCAGCAGCACGTCATGGCCGCTTTCCTGCAGCCTGCACCGTAACAGCTCCCTAGTCACTGTGAGCGTGGCCTTCATGTTCTCTTGTTCCCGTCGGGTGTGCGGAGCTTTGGCTGTGGTGTGGTTTGAGGCCCTCGCTGCTGATCGCACCTACCCGGAGTGAGGGCAGGCGGCGCTTGACCGCGTCGCCCGTGCCTTGCAGCGTTCTGCGGAGCGCGGGCTGCCTGAGGCGCGGTCACCCTGGGCAGGCAGCGCGGCACGAGCAGGCCATGCCGCCCAGCGAACGGTGTCGGCCGTCGGGTCGCCTGACATGGATGCGACGAAGTAGTGGAACGCAGATCGGCAAAAAGAGGATTTTGGCACACCCCTGCTTGGTGCGCCAAATGTCGGGTATCGGGTTCCAGCAAAACCCTTAAGGTTCGAACTCTGGGGTGCGCACAAAGATCTTCTCCCTATCGATCGACGCCCCAAAACCTCGCCGCGATTCTAAGCTAGCACGATGAACAACACAAGGGACACGAGGATTATACTGGTTCGGGCCACCGTCGCGGTGTACTACCCTAATCCAGTGTGTGGTGTGGTGGATTGCCTCTAGGCTGATGATGAACAGTACAGAGGAAGAACAGCCTCGTTGGGGTGTTCTTGAGCTGGTGTGGTCTTCTACCAGGGAAGGATTCGATGCCCTCGACTGTGGTGGCTATCTCTATTTATAGAGGCCCTGGTCCTCTTCCCAAATATTGAGCGGGAAGGGGACAGCTAGTACAAGCTATCCTGACTAAAGTTGGTCTTTGACTGCCAAAGGCACTGGTGATGACACCGTCTTGGGCTCCACGGTGATCTCCGTCCTACAGCTCTGCTGGTCTTTGTATCGTTTCACCGATATGAAAATCTTTGCATGATGCCTCGGTACTCCACGCCTGTGCTTGCCCCCTTTGCACCAAAGAGGAAACGAGGACACTGCGCCGGCTAGCGCCCGCCTGACGCCCGTCTAGTCTTGATCGTCATGGATTGCGTCATGAACACCTCGTGAGGTAGCCCTTGCCTTGATCTCTCCGTCTCCTCATGAGCCTGCCTGGTGAGGCTACCCCTGAGGAAGCCTTGTGTCGTCCGCCACGCGAGGCTTAGCCCCTCGCGAGGGTCTTGAACTTGGGTTGATGAATACGGGCCATACAGGGCCACTGCTTGAGCCACGCCGCAGACAGGCAAGTCTGGGGACCCCCGTTCCCAGAACGCCGACATAGTCAACTCCTTGAACTTGTCGAAAACCTTTTTCAACAAGTCGAGCTTTGAAGACAATAACATTACCGTCAGCGTCAGTCTTCTTCTTGAGATCCATTTATTCTCGATGGCTTGCCGATCATCGGGCAAGTCAACCAAAGTCCACACTTTGTTCTCATGCATGGATCCCATCTTAGATTTCATGGCCTCAAACCATTTCATGGAATCTGGGCTCATCATCGGTTCCTCATAGTTTGTAGGTTCATTATGGTCTAGTAACATGACATGCAGAATAGGATTACTGTACCACTCTGGTGCGGATCTTACTGTGGTTCACCTACGAGGTTCAATAGTAACTTGATCTGAAATTTCATGATCACTATCATTAGCTTCCTCACTAATTGGTGTAGGAATCACTGGAACTAATTACTGTGATGAACTACTTTCCAATTCATGAGAAGGTACAATTACCTCATCAAGTTCTACTTTCCTCTCACTCACTTCTTTCAAGAGAAACTCCTTCTCTAGAAAGGATCCATTCTTAGCAATGAATATCTTGCCTTCAGATCTATGATAGAAGGTGTACCCTATAGTCTCCTTTGGGTATCCTATGAAGACACATTTCCCCGATTTGGGTTCGAGCTTATCAGGTTGTAGATTTTTCACATAAGCATCACAGCCCCAAACTTTCAGAAATGACAGCTTGGGTTTCTTGCCAAACCATAGTTCATAAGGTGTCATCTCAACGAATTTAGATGGTGCCCTATGTAACGTGAATGCAGCCGTCTCTAAAGCATAACCCCAAAACGATAACGGTAAATCAATAAGAGACATCATAGATCGCACCATATCTAATAAAGTGCGTTTACGACGTTTGGACACACCATTACGCTGTGGTGTTCCAGGTGGCATGAGTTGCGAAACTATTTCACATTGTTTCAAATCAAGACCAAACTCGTAACTCAAATTTTCTCCTGCACGATTAGATCCTAGAAACTTTATTTTCTTGTTACGATGATTTTCCACTTCACTCTAAAATTCTTTGAACTTTTCAAATGTTTCAGACTTATGTTTCATCAAGTAGATATAACCATATCTGCTCAAATCATCTGTGATGGTTAGAAAATAACAATACCCGCCGCGAGCAACAAAACTCATTGGACCGCATACATCAGTATGTGTTATTTCCAACAAGTCTGTTGCTCGTTCCATAGTTCCGGGGAACAGAGTCTTAGTCATCTTTCCCATGAGGCATTGTTCGCAAGTATCAAGTGATTCATAATCAAGTGATTCCAAAAGGCCATCAGCATGGAGTTTCTTCATGCGATTTACACCAATATGACCTAAACAGCAGTGCCACAAATAAGTTGCACTATCATTATTGAACTTATATCTTTTGGCTTCAATACTATGAATATGTGTATCACTACTATCGAGATTCAACAAAAATAGACCACTCATCAAGGGTGCATGACCATAAAATATATTACTCATATAAATAGAAAAACCATTATTATCTGATTTAAATGAATAATCTTCTCGCATCAAACAAGATCCAGATATAATGTTCATGCTCAACGCTGGCACCAAATAACAATTATTCAGGTCTAAAACTAACCCCGAAGGTAGATGTAGAGGTAGTGTGCCAACCGCGATCACATCGACTTTGGAACCATTTCCCACGCGCATCGTCACCTAGTCCTTAGCCAATCATCGCTTAATCCTTAGCCCCTGTTTCGAGTTGCAAATATGAGCAACAGAACCAGTATCAAATACCAAGGCGCTACTAGCATTAGTTAAGTACACATGAGTAACATGTATATCAAATATGCCTTTAACTTTGCCATCCTTCTTATCCACCAAATACTTGGGGCAGTTCCACTTCCAGTGACCAGTCCCTTTGCAGTAGAAGCACTCAGTCTCACGCTTAGGTCCAGACTTGTGCTTCTTCAATTGAGAAGCAACTTGCTTGCCGTTCTTCTTGAAGTTCCCCTTTTTCCTTTCCCCTTCTTTTTGAAACTGGTGGTCTTGTTGACCATCAACACTTGATTCTCCTTCTTGCTTTCTACCTCCGCAGCCATTAGCATCGCAAAGAGCTCGGGAATTGTCTTATCCATCCCTTGCATATTATAGTTCATCATGAAGCTTTTGTAGCTTGGTGGTAGTGATTGAAGAACTCTGTCAATGACACTATCATCCAGAAGATTAACTCCCAATTGAGTCAGGTGGTTGTGGTACCCAGACATTCTGAGTATATGTTCACTGACAGAACTATTCTCCTCCATCTTGCAGCTATAGAACTTATTGGAGACTTCATATCTCTCAATCCGGGCATTTGCTTGAAATATTAACTTCAACTCCTGTAACTTCTCGTATGCTCCATGACGTTCAAAACGTTGTTGAAGTCCCAGTTCTAGGCCATAAAGCATGGCACACTGAACTATCGAGTAGTCATCAGCTTTGCTCTGCCAGACGTTCTTAACATCATCAATAGCATCTGCAGCAGGCCTGGCACCCAGCTGTGCTTCCAGGACGTAATTTTTGTGTGCAGCAATGAGGATAATCCTCAAGTTACGGACCCATTCTATGTAGTTGCTACCATCATCTTTCAACTTAGCTTTCTCTAGGAATGCATTAAAATTCAATGGAACAGTAGCACGGGCCATTTATCTACAACAACATAGACATGCAAAATACTATCAGGTACTAAGTTCATGATAAATTAAAGTTCAATTAATCATATTACTTAAGAACTCCCACTTAGATACACATCCCTCTAATCATCTAAGTGATCACGTGATCCATATCAACTAAACCATGTCCGATCATCACGTGAGATTGAGTAGTTTTCAATGGTGAACATCACTATGTTGATCATATCTGCATATGATTCACGCTCGACCTTTTGGTCTCAGTGTTCCGAGGCCATATCTGCATATGCTAGGCTCGTCAAGTCTAACCCGAGTATTCCGCGTGTGCAAAATTGGCTTGCACCCGTTCTATGTGAACGTAGAGCTTATCACACCCGAACATCACGTGGTGTCTCGGCACGATGAACTGTCGCAACGGTGCATACTCAGGGAGAACACTTATACCTTGAAATTTATTGAGAGATCATCTTATAGTGCTACCGCCGAACTAAGCAAAATAAGATGCATAAAGGATAAACATCACATGCAATCAATATAAGTGATATTATATGGCCATCATCATCTTGTGCCTTTGATCTCCATCTCCAAAGCGCCTTCATGATCACCAACGTCACCGGTGCGACACCTTGATCTCCATCGTAGCTGTAGTGACCCGACCCAAATAGATCAAGTCTCTGTGCTTAAGTGTCATCCCTGGATCGGTATGCTGACACACACAGTACTCGAGGATTTATAACAAAGGTAAATCACATGTATAAAGTAACATAAATACTATTACCTCAATCCATAAAGCGGAAGAAACAACAAGGTTGTGGATTCCCATTAACACCAATGGCAAAGTTGAGTGTAGAAATCGTAACCCTAACGTATCACTTACTCGTCGTAAGATTCCTGCAACATAAGAGATTGCATCCATGTAGGTTAGTACATTGAATATACTAGCAAATTCACACCATAGGATAATGATGAATAATAGCTATCACTACGTGCATATTTGGCTGGTGGAAAGCTCTAAGTTTATTTTTGCATAAAGACAATTTTTCCCTACATCAAAGGAATAAGTTTTATTTAACTACCAAGTTGGTTGAAAATTATTGAGAAGGTTCCTCCAACTCAATCCCAAATTAATAATCATCAACCCAACAAATTATTTAAGTAACGTGATGAGATCAACATGATAATCCGAGAACCAGATACTCAAGATTTCCATAACCGGGGACACGGCTAATCATGATTAGTTTGTACACTCTGCAGAGGTTTGCGCACTTTTCCCCAAAAGACACGATCTCCTCCATTGGATTTCTCGCACTACATGGTGTTTGAGAAATGGATGACCGAGACACAGTCTTTCAGAAACAATAACTCTTTACTCTGGGTGGACAGTTACACCTACTTTCCCCTGAATCTGCTAGCCCACCACTGAAAGAGGTCTTGCAACATACTCAACTATGCTAGAGCCCATAATAGCTTGTGGGTGCACACGGAAGTTTCTAGCATGAATAATCTTATGATCCCTTTGAGCCTGGGTGACATTCCATAGGGTGATCACACGAGTCCTCTGGGATCCCCTTGGGCAAGCACTGGGTTCTCCAGGTTCCCGGGCAAACCACAGGGTGCTCCAGGGTGCCCCTACCATTCCACCCAGATGTGTATTAAAGTAGCCACCTTAAGTTAACCATTAATAATAACTTTCACATCTGTCATGAATCACTCAAACCAAACCACGTCTACGAGCATAGCATAGCAGTATAAGCATAACGTAGTAACTCCCGAAGGTTTGATAAATAAAAGGGCAATAGGTTCTACCTCATCATCTACTTCCCAAACCCACATGTTATTCACATCCTAACCATGCAATGTTTGAGGATTGAGACTAATGCATAAAAACTGGGTAATAAGGGGATATGATCAAAGTTTGAACATGCATGTACTGTTGATGAAGATGCTTCACACTCAATACTCCTCATTGTTCTACTCGTCACACTCCGTTCAATCTATCGTAAGCAATCAATAGTAACCACACATAAACAATCATGCAAAAGAATCGAAGAAAAGATCTTGGAAAGCTTCGAAAACAAGCTATTAATTGTTGCGACAGAAAAAAAATTCTAACAGTAACAAAATTAAGTGAATTTGTCCTTATCAGAAAGTTTAGGTCAAGAGCTTTGATTTTCAAAAAGAATCACTCAAATCGGAGTTATAAAACTCAAGTTACGATCAAACGAAGTTCAAACACAAATCTATTTGAATTATAAATTTAAAGTTTCAAAAATATGTTCAAGTTGTTTTACTAGATATAGGAAATCATAATGAAGAAGGGGCGTTGGTTTCGTTGGATTTGGATAAACGAGCGAAAAGTAGTGACCGTTTTAAGATTAGGTACTAATATGTAAAACTTTAATCACAGATAGGTCCCTGACAGAAAGATAACAGAAAAAGAAAAAACTAAAAAGCGAACAGTCGTTAGGGAACCTAGGCCAACGAGTTTCGTTCGCTCTAAAGATTAAACTAACGAATGATTACTATATAAACAAAAACGTTTCAAATGAAAAAAGGGATCTAATCCTATCCGTTGATCCTAGATCTAACAGACGAGGGAGGTGCCGGGCTTACCGCGACGGTGGGCATCGATGTCGCCGGAGGCGGCTCGGCGATGAACGGGCCGACGGCTCCGGGCGTCGGCGGGGATGGCGGAGTAGTTGGAGAGGTGCGGCGTGACGAGGGGAAAGCGGTGGCGGTGTCTGTGCTCGTCTATGGAGTCAGAACGGCGAGCGGCGGTGGGGTAGATCTCGTCGGAGGCAGGAGCTCCGGCGAGGGCGACGGTTGCGGTGGCGGCGGAGGGAGGAGGCGAGGGGCATCGGGCCCGGGTTACTTATAGGAGGGAGGGGAGGCGGCACGGTGCATGGAGGAGGGGGCAGGGCAAGGCGGCGGCGGTGTCTGGCTGGGGCACGGACGCCGAGGCAGTGCGGCGGCGTGAGGCGGGAGGAATCCCGCTCGGGGTCAGGGACGGCGCGCTGGGCGGGGCCTGGCTCCGCTGGGCCGGCCCAGTACGGCTGCGGTTGACTTCTTTTTTTTAAACAGACACACAAAATAAAAATAAACCAAGTAAATTGAAAATATAACCTTGGCATATTATATATCAAAATTTTCAGAAAAAGATTTCCTTCAGCATGAACATTTTTCTAGCATCAAATAAAATCTAGAAAAATTCAAATAAAGAAAAGAGTGCTACTGGTGCACTAAAACCCCATAAAAATCATTTCTAAAATACCAAAATGATTTCAAATTAATTTCTCTCCGATTTTCTACTGTAGGGAATCATTTTACCCTAATTTCCATATATTTTATTTTTGGACAAAATAATTTGAATAAAACCCAAATAACTCCAAATTGAAAATAATTTCAAAAGGGACTTTAAATTGGATTTCTTTTAAACTCCCAACTCATATTTCATATGTTTTGAAGAAGTCATTTTATCTTCTCTCATGAAAATCATTGAGTTTCTTAAAGTTTCTGAAATTGAAAATATTTCCAAATGAAATTCAAATCTTTTCAAAACCCTTTTCATTTATTTAAATGGAACAAGTCATGTCATCTTCTCACTAGAGTTTTGGTGATGAAATGAATTTGAATTCATGGAGATCATAATGCAAGGTGATAGTTTGGGAAAGTCATTTCATTCCCTCTCATTTAACTTTCAAAAAGTTTCAAATTTCACTCAGTTTCACATAGCACATCACACAAGCAATCAAAAACTAACTACTTAATATAACATTCCAAATTTAGAATTTAGGTGTGTTACAAACCTACCACCCATAAAATGAATCTAGTCCTCGAGATTCGGAGAGGCTAGCAAGAAATAGGTTTGGTTTGGGGTCTTCTCAAAATCCATCGATCATCACCGGGGTCTGGGGTGCTACCACCCTTACAAGCATGGTTACGGTTCCATCAAAACTCATAGGCTCCATCCTTATTGTTGACAGTGTTGATCTTCTTAGATCTTTAGGACAATTCCTTCTCTGTCTCTTCCGGTAGTGGCATAATCCTTTACCGCAATTCTTCTCTCCTTTCATCTTGGTAATGTTATTCCGAGACTGGGTCTTCTTAGCTGACGGGTCTGGCGCCAATACTAAACAACTATAGATATTTCATGGTGGTCAACAATTTATGGTTTCTCCTGCAGGAAATGGGTCTGAGCTTCATTCTCACCGTATATCCTACGGGTGGCAACGGCTGCCATGTACAAGGGAAAAATTACTTATACCACTCTAAGGTTCAAACAAGGTTTAATATCGTCATCTCTCTACTATAGGCAAGTCACTCAGATTTACCATCCCGTATAGCAAGGCGAATAATAAGAGTAAGTCGGTATGGTGATCAATGTATCCCGCACCCAAATCATTACCTTGTATATGGTTTAGCGAATCTCGCATTCTAACACTCGGTCATCCTCACAAGCATTGCAGAATTTCTCTTGTCGACGAACCAAGTTCGGATAAATCCATTGATTCTGCAAGCCAAACAAACATCTATTGGTCCTTCACAACTCTCAGGTTTTGCGTTACTCCTATAAAATCGTCTATTGATAAAGTCGTATCTTCTTCCAGGGTTTTTCCTTCATCAAGAGTGTGCTTGCTTCTTGGCAGGTCCTGGGGCCTGTGGGTTATGGCCCATCTCCTCACTTGAAACCTTGAAATCATCCTCGGGACAACCGATCATTATTCCAACATCCAGTTTCCTAGCATTCTTAAATCCATCCAATTGTATTGTCTCCCTTCCTTCTATTGGCATCAAACTAAGATGTGATTACTCATACTCATCATGTAGTTACAATTTCCCCATACTTCCAACATCATACCTCCCTTATATCCAATAGTAATTCATCCCTTCATATTCTTGGGGTATCCCACATATTGAGACAAAACTCGTACTTATTTTGTCCATAGTCCACTTCATGGAACATCATATCTTTTCCAGGGGCCAAGGGTTCTCACAGGGTACTACCACCCTTAAAATGCTCCAATTCTTCCATAGACCACATTTCTCATATCCTCGAAAATGGTCAAAATCTTTCTTCATAGAGTAACAACTCATAAAATCCAAATCAGTAACAATGATGCCAACTTTATTGATTCTCAAATTATTACAATCTCCTGTATTTCCATTACTTGCCTCAACTCAATACCTCAATAATAAGAGAAATGTTCTCACTACTACTAGTATATTTCTCGTTTGCAATTCCACTATTCATCACAAGTCTCCTTCTCTTTGGGGCGATCTCTGGCAAAGTGCCCTGCTTCATTACAATGAAAACATATCACTTCTGACAAAGCTTCAGGTTTCCTTGTGATCACATAGCCTTCTTGGGTCCTCGGCTTCCTTTTTGGGAAACTGCTGAAGTAGTGCCCTGACTCCTTGCACCTGAAACAGGTGATATGGCTCAGGTCCTTCCAGGAATCCAATCTACTTCTCCTCCTGGACTTTTTCGTTCCAATCAGGGCTTCTATTTCACGTGGGTCATACTCTACTTCCTCTGTCGGGAATTCTACTAGATCCCCATTCAGACAATTTTGGGAGATGTGTCCTTCTCCACATGAATAGCAAGACTGGATGCAGGGTTTTATCTGGTCTTCTTCGGATGTGTCCTCCACCTCTTCCTTCATCATAGTTTCTTATAAAATTTCCATGAGGGATCCTTTCATTGCTTCTTTCTTCTGCTGGATGGTTCTTTGTACCATGGGGTAAATGTGACACTGAGCAGGGTACTGGGTAGTTCCTTCACACAAGAAACAAGTAATCTGCCTAGTTGGGCATTCTTCAGCTGGGTGACTTCCTTCACAATTAAGGCATTTATCCTTGTGTTCTTTATGGTTGTGTCCTATTTTTCCATAGATCTTGCATGTACTAGGTTTCTTCAAATCATTTCCATAAGGCTCCAATCTCTGGGACACAAACCAAGACTTTGGCAAAGTCAACTTAAATTCTTCCCAAGTGCTTACTCCTTGCCATACATTGATGGTTTGGTACATCCTCCACCAAGTAGAAGCACCTCTTTAAAAGCACTGAAGAGCATGTTTGGTACATCCGGCTATAGTGTATTTCTCCATATGATCTTCCATGTTCTGCATCCATCGGTCCGTCTCAAATTGAGTCCTCGGTCCAGAAAATATGAGCTCATCTCCACTCATCCTCTATTGGTTCCAAGGGTATTGGGGTGAGATAAGAGAGATAGGGAGGGATACACACAATACACAGAATAGTTTTTTTTTGAAAAGGCAGATTTTATTTTGTGGCTGTCGAAAAAACATCAAACAAATGACAGCTCACAATCGTCGAGGTTTTAGCTCCTCCAGCTTGGCTACTTTCAGCTTCCGGTTCCTGAGTTCTTCACGAATTGCCTCCTTGTCAAACATGACTTCCTAAAGGTCCCTCTAAAATTCTTCATGTAATACTCCAGATCCTGGTGATGCAATAGCTAAGGTTAAAACTGCATCCTTTGCTGATAGATGCTCCATCAGCTTTCTACCATCCAATCCTTCCAGGCATCTGCATGTTTAACTCCGCACGGTGACAATAGCATAAGCGGGCAATAACACCATGGTTAGCCGTGTCTATGCCCATGTTACTGCCATGAGCTTTCATGCCATAATTGATATCTCCTGTCTTAGGATTTTCTTGACAAAAACTTTGAGTTCTAATGCTCCATGTTCCGGTCTTTCTCCTATACACCTTGATCTCGGGTATTGACAGCTTGCTTAGTCTGCCAAGTTCCATAAGGGGTGCCTTCCTAGGTCATACAAATCTGGAAAATTCTACAGGGCCTTCAAATTCTCCTAGTCTTCAGAGTCTTCAACAGTTGTAGTTTCCATTATTATAATGCACGGTAAAATCCTCTTCATTCCGAAGTGGTCTTAGTTGTCCGATATCTTGTACTTCTTGGAGTGGTCTCATCAGCAGAATCTTCATGTGGTCAAAAGGGGAAAGGGTATAGTCTAGCTAAAAGGAAATATTTGAGTAAGCTTAGAAGAGAAGAGAGGTAAGCGATATTTTTGAAAAATAAAGTAGTAGAGAAAATCTTTCCTATGGGCTTGCCAGTTTCTAGGGTCACGTCCTACAGTCAACATGTGCTCTGATACCATCTTGTAGCGACCCGACCCAAATGGATCAAGTCTCTGTGCTTAAGTGTCATCCCTGGATCGGTATGCTGACACACACAGTACTCGAGCATTTATAACAGAGGTAAATCACATGTACAAAGTAACATAAATACTATTACCTCAATCCATAAAGCGGAAGAAACAACAAGGTTGTGGATTCCCATCAACACCAACAACAAAGTTGAGTGTAGAAATCATAACCCTAACGTATCACTTACTCGTCGTAAGATTCCTGCAACATAAGACATTGCATCCATGTAGGTCAGTACATTGAATATACTGGCAAATCCACACCATAGGATAATGATGAATAATAGCTATCACCACATGCATATTTGGCTGGTGGAAAGCTCTAAGTTTATTTTTGCATAAAGCCAATTTTTCCCTACATCAAAGGAATAAGTTTTATTTTACTACCAAGTTGGTTGAAAATTATTGAGAAGGTTCCTACAACTCAATCCCAAATTAATAATCATCAACCCAACAAATTATTCAAGTAACGTGATGAGATCAACATGATAATCCAAGAACCAGATACTCAAGATGTCCATAACCGGGGACACGGCTAATCATGATTAGTTTTTACACTCTGCAGAGGTTTGCGCACTTTTCCCCACAAGACTCGATCTCCTCCGTTGGATTTCTCTCACTACATAGTGTTTGAGAAACGGATGACCGAGACATAGTCTTTCAGAAACAATAACTCTTTACTCTGGGTGGACATTTACACCTACTTTCCCCTGCATCTGCTAGCCCACCACTGAAAGAGGTCTTGCAACGGACTCAACTATGCTAGAGCCCATAATAGCTTGTGGCTGCACACGGAAGTTTCTAGCATGAATAATCTTATGATCCCTTTGAGCCTGGGTGATATTCCATAGGGTGATCACACAGGTCTTCCGGGATGCCCTTGGGCAAGCACTGGGTTCTCCAGGTTTCCGGGCAAACCACTGGGTGCTCTAGGGTGCCCCTACCATTCCACCCAGATGTGTATTAAAGTAGCCACCTTAAGTTAACCATTAATAATAACTCTCACATCTGTCATGAATCACTCAAACCAAACCACGTCTATGAGCATAGCATAGCAGTATAAGCATAACGTAGTAACTCGCAAAGGTTTGATAAATAAAAGGGCAATAGGTTCTACCTCATCAACTACTTCCCAAACCCACAAGTTATTGAGATCCTAACCATGCAATGTTTGAGGATTGAGACTAATGCATAAAAACTAGGTAATAACGGGATATGATCAAAGTGTGAACTTGCATGGACTGTTGATGAAGATGCTTTGCACTCAATACTCCTGATTGTTCTACTCGTCACACTCCGTTCAATCTATCGTAAGCAATCAATAGTAACCACACATAAGCAATCATGCAAAAGAATCAAAGAAAAGATCTCGGAAAGCTTCGAAAACAAGCTATTAACTCTTGCAACAGAAAACAATTTCTAACAGTACCAAAATTAAGTGAATTTGGCCTTATCAGAAAGTTTAGGTCAATAGCTTCGATTTGCAAAAAGAATCACTCAAATCGGAGTTATAAAACTCAAGTTACGATCAAACGAAGTTCAAATACAAATCTATTTGAATTCAAATTTTAAACTTTCAAATATATGTTTAAGTTGTTTTACTAGATAGAGGAGAAGACGACGGCGGCGGCTAGGCGATGAATGGGGCGACGGCTCCGGGCGTCGGCAGCGACGGCAGAGTAGTTTGAGAGGTGCGGCGCGACGTGGGGAAAGCGGTGGCAGTGTCGGCGCTCGGCTGCGGAGTCGGAACGGCGCACGGCGGCGGGGCAGATCTTGTCGGAGGCAGGAGCTCCGGCAAGCGCGACGGTTGCAGCGGCAGAGGAGGGAGGAGGCGAGGGGCGTCAGGCCCGGGGTACTTATAGGAGGGAGGGGAGGCGGCAGGATGCGTGGAGGAGGGGGCAGGGCAAGGCAGCGGCGGTGTCCGGCTGGGGCACGGACGCCTAGGCGGTGCGGTGGCGTGAGGCGGGAGGAATCCCGCTCGGGGTCGGGGACGGCACGCTGGGCTGGGCCTGGCTCCGCTAGGCCGGCCCAGTGCGGCTGCGGTTGACTTCTTCTTTTTTAAACAAACACACAAAATAAAAATAAACCAACTAAACTGAAAATATAGCCTAGGTATATTATATATCAGAATTTTCATAAAAAGATTTCCTTCATAATGAACATTTTTCTAGCATCAAATAAAATCTAGAAAAATTCAAATAAAGCAAAGAGTGCTACTGGTGCACTAAAACCCCATAAATATCATTTCTAAAATACCAAATGATTTCAAATTAATTTGTCTCCAATTTTCTACTATAGGGAATCATTTTACCCTAATTTCCATATATTTTATTTTTGGAGAAAAATAATTTGAATAAAACCCAAATAATCATATATTAGAATTTTCAGAAAAAGATTTCCTTCAGCATGAACATTTTTCTAGCATCAAATAAAATCTAGAAAAATTCAAATAAAGCAAAGAGTGCTACTGGTGCACTAAAACCCCATAAATATTATTTCTAAAATACCAAAATGATTTCAAATTAATTTCTCTCCAATTTTCTACTGCAGGGAATCATTTTACCCTAATTTCCTTATATTTTATTTTTGGAGAAAAATAATTTGAATAAAACCCAAATAACTCCAAATTGAAAATAATTTCAAAAGGTACTTTAAATTGGATTTCTGTAAACTCCCAACTCATATTTCATATGTTTTGAAGAAGTAATTTTATCCTCTCTCATGAAAATCATTGAGTTGCATAGAGTTTTTGAAATTGAAATCTTTTCAAAACCCTTTTCATTTAATTAAATGGAACAAGTCATGTCGTCTTCTCTCTAGAGTTTTGGTGATGAAAAGAATTTCAATTCATGGAGATCATAATGCAAGGTGAAAGTTTGGGAAAGTCATTTCATTCCCTCTCATTTAACTTTCAAAAAGTTTAAAATTTCACTTAGTTTCACACAGCACATCACACAAGCAATCAAAACTATCTATTTAACATAACATTCCAAAATTTAGAATTTTGGGATGTTACAGTAGCATCGTTGTCATCTCGCCAACTATTGCTTCTACGACTATCGCTACCGCTTAGTGATAAAGTAAAAACAATTACATGTCGATTGCATTGCATACAATAAAGCGACAACCATATGGCTCCTGCCAGTTGCCGATAACTCTGTTACAAAACATGATCATCTCATCCAATAAAATATAGCATCATGTCTTGACCATATCACATCAGAACATGCCCTGCAAAAAAAAGTTAGACGTTTGTTGTTGCAAGCTTTACGTGGCTGCTACTAGCTTAGCAAGAACCGTTCTTACTTACGCATCAAAAACAACAATGATTTTTCATCAAGTGTGCTGGTTTAACCTTCAACAAGGACTGGGCATAGCCACACTCGATTCAACAAAAGTTGGAGAAACAGACACCCACTAGCCACCTGTGTGCGAAGCACGTCAGAAGAACCAGTCTCGCGTAAGCATATGCGTAATGTCGGTCTGGGCCGCTTCATCCAACAATACCACTGAATCAAAGTATGACATGCTGGTAAGCAGTATGACTATTATCGCCCACAACTCTTTATGTTCTACTCGTGCATATAACATCTACGCATAGACCTGGCTCAGATGCCACTGTTGGGGAATGCAGTATTTTCAAAAAAATTCCTACGATCACGCAAGATCTATCTAGGTGATGCATAGCAACGAGAGGGGAGAGTGTTATCTACGTACCCTCGTAGACCGAAAGCGGAAGCGTTATGACAACGCGCTTGATGTAGTCGTACGTCTTCATGATCCGACCGATCATAGCACCGAAGGTACGGCACCTCGTGATCTGCACACGTTCAACTCGGTGATGTCCCACGAACTCTAGATCTAGCTGAGGTCGAGGGAGAGTTTCGTCAGCATGACAAACTGATGACAGTGATGATGAAGTTACCAACGCAGGGCTTCGCCTAAGCACCACAACAATATGACCGAGGTGGAAATCTGTGGAGGGGGGCATCGCACACGGCTAGACAATCAACTTGTGTGTCTATGGGGTGCCCCCTCCCCCGTATATAAAGGAGTGGAGGAGGGGGAGGGTCGGCCTCCTATGGCGCGCACAAGAGGGGGCGTCCTACTCCTAGTACGAGTTGGTTTCTCCCCTTCCCTAGTTGGAGTAGCAGAAGAGGAAGAGGAAGAGGGAGAGAAGGAAAGGGAGGCCAACCCCCCTCCAAATTCAGATTGGGCTTGGGGGAGTGGGTGCGCCCCGACCTTGGCCGCCTCCTCCTCTCTTCCATTTGTGCCCATTAAGGCCCATGAACTCCCCGGGGGGTTCCGGTATGTCAGGACCCCGACTCAATGCCACATCGATCTAGCATGTAACACCTCATATCACTTTGCGGCCTCACGCACGGTATTCCCACGGGTGTCGCCTTACCTTTGCCCGGGACCGTTTGCGTCTTTTGGCACACGTATATGATAGTGTCGCTAGCATCCATATGATAAGGAGCCCGGGCTGACATGGCTAGTCGTAAACCCAAAGTGGCACAAACTTACAGGGATAGGCATCCATGACCTAGCATCGAACGTGTCGGTCATCAGCGAGTGAATCCAGGCTGTAGCACTGGGCTAGCAGGACTCCGGTGAACCGGGCTGTAGCGGGCTAACAGGACTCCGGTATTTATCGCGTGACATTTCCCCGAAGGGACAGACACAGGAACGAAGGACACATGCCGGCCAACCTAAGTGTTTCGGAGCAGTAGCAAGCTATCATGGCTCAGTGGAAGCACTAGGAGACATTTCCCGGTAAGAGAGGCTACTAAGGATAAACAACTAGATAGTCAGATCCCACACATACCAAGCATTTCAATAACATGCACACAATTTGCTCGATATGTGCAAATACAACATGGCATCACAACATGACTCTACAACTCAAGTATTTAGTCAATAGGCTCTGAGGAGCGAGATATTACAAGCATGGGTCTCACGACCCAACATTCAGAGCATACAAGCCAAAGCACATGCGGAAGCTTAACATGTCTGAGTACAGACATCTACAAAAGAAAAAGGCTGAGAAGCCTGACTATCTACCAGATCCTACTGAGGGCACAAGACCGTAGCTGAGGTAACAAGCTAAACATCGAAGTCCACGCGGAACTACTAACGAGACTGAAGTCTCTCTGCAAAAACATAAAATAGGCAAACTTGAGTACAAATGTACCCAGCAAGACTTACATCAGAACTAACTACATATGCATCATTATCAACAAAGGGATGGTGGGGTTTAACTGCAGCAAGCCAGCTTTTACTCGGTGGCTATCCTGAACTACTACTGCAAGTAACTCTTTTGAGGTGGCGCACACGAGTCCACATATTCACCATATAAATACATCACTATAGATCCGCTCCCGTCTCCCTACGAGAACGCCATCCATAGCACTCACGCTTATCTTGCGTATTTTAGAGTATCCACTTCCACTTGTCTATGAACTGTTATAAGCAACCCAGAAGTCCTTTACCGCGGACACGGCTATTCGAATAGATGATGTTAACCCTGCAAGGGTGTACTTCTTCATACATGTTTCCACCACTTAGCGTCTGCACACGACATATGCTCGGCAGACTTCAAGCGAAAGCCGACGTGGGTGTAGACCATGACCTACCTAAACACTCAAGTCTCTAATCCAGGTTTATCGCCTATTCAGGTTCCATCCGCAGGGAGTCCGGCCGAGGTTTCCACATACGCCCCCGAACAATGTGAACAGGGTTCCGTGACACCAAACGGGCGCCTGGTATACCCGGCCACGTGCCTACCGCATCACAGCCCACCCCTTCGGTCAGCGCTGAGCACGGCCTCCAGCATACTACAAACACCAGAAACTACTTGCAACTCCTGGACAGAGGACAAGGGTGATTAAGAAGTCGAGCGGGGTCATATTTCAGGGCCCAATGCATGGTAGTAGCTGTTTCATGGATCACAAACACAGAACTCAGTTCCTGAGGACGGCTTCAATGAGACAACCCACCATGTACTCCTACATGGCCTCTCACCGATACCTTTACCAAATCGTGTTCACACACTTAGCTCACACACAGAAGGACATGTTCGAACACCTCTGATTCATCCCCGATGAATCAGACCTGACTCAACTCTAAGCAGTAGCAGGCATGACAAACAAGCATGAATTAGTAGGCACAACAGGGCTCAAACAACTCCTACTCATGCTAGTGGGTTTCATCTATTTACTGTGGCAATGACAGGTCATGCAGAGGATAAGGGGTTCAACTACCGCAGCAAGTAACAGATGAATCGTTGTTGTCCTAATGCAGTAAAAGAGAGCAGGAGCGAGAGAGTAGGATTGTATCGAAATGAACAAGGGGGTTTTGCTTGCCTGATGGAGTGGTAGTAGGATACCGCCCTTCAGTCGGATAATCGTGGGTATCCTCGGAGGCAGAACCTACCGCGAAAGATACATCGAACACAATCAACACATGATAATATGCAACATTATGATGCATGCTATGACATGGCAATATGAATGTGTTTTGGGCTAATGCAAGCTATAACAGATTGAAATGAGTCCATTTGAACCAAAGATTCAAATGCAAACCCATTATATGAAGTCATAAAGGTGCATTAACTCGTTTCATCTAAACAGCAGGGTTAAGTTGCTCTAACATGCATGAAACCAGTGCAGATGGATAGATTGGATTTTTCTGATCATTTTTCATATATAAATTATCTCATTTGGAGTTACAGTTGAACTTATATGAATTTTAGAAGTTTTGGGCATTTTCTAGAATTTCCTGTAAAAGAATAATTCCAGTAATTGAATTAATGCGTCAGCTTTGCGTCAGGGTGACGTCAGTGGTCAAAGGAGTGGTCCAGGTCAACCTGACCAGTGGGTCCCGCGTGTCAGGGTAATTAGCCTAGCTAATTTTTAGTTAGCACTAAAACTAATTTAGTTAGCAGACAGGCCCCACCTGTCATGGACATAGGGGGAAGTCAACCTGGGCCCACATGGAGTCAAACAGGGTCAAGCGCGATCAAACTCGCCGGCGTTTTGCCGCCGGCGAGCCCAGACGCGGTGGTGGGAGTGCGGTTTCGGGCTCCGACGACCAAAACGAAAGCGGAGCACGTCTACGTGATGCAGGGAGCGAGCCGCATTGTTTGGTGGTAGTGGTGGAGCTCGGGGTGGCCGGGAACATCGCCGGCGACGACCTTGGCGGTCGCCGGAGTTCGGCCGAGATCAAACACGGTGCTAGGGGGAACGGCGAGGCGCGTGGGGTGGTGTTTTAGGCTCCTGCGAGTGCGGTGAGGACGGTGGTGTGCTCGGAATCGAGCCAACGTGGCTGTGGCCACGGCGGCGACATGCGGTGGCGGCGGCAAGTGAGGTGGAGCTTCGTGTAGTTGCTACGGTGCACAAGAAGGCAAACGGAGAGGATGGGGAGGTAGCTGAGCTCACGGCGGTCACGTAGAAGCAGTCGCCACGGTCGAGGATGAGCTGATGCGGCGGCAACGACGAAGGGGATCTGCGGCGGTGCTCGGTGAAGTCGGGCTCGAAGAAGACGAAGCAGGGTGCGCGAGCGCTCGGGGCTCAGGCTGCTCGACGGAGTCGATGACGGCGGAGCTGTTGGACACGGTGGCTCGGTACGGGGACGACGGAGGACGCGAGAACTACGGTGGCGCGGTGCAGCAGCGTCGGCCATGGTGCGGGAGAGGGAGGGAGGGAGGCAGGGGCAAGTGAGGTGTCCACGGGGTCGGGGCGGCTACGTGGAGCTCACCCAGGTGTCCAGGTGCGCGGGCGGCAAGCAGCTGACGTCGTAGCGAGCTCGTGCTCGCCGGCGTCAGCTCTGTGCCTGCCTGGCGAGGACGAAGCAGCTGGCTGGCATGGGCCAGCACAGTGCTGGGCCTGCCAGGTGGGCCGCGGCCAGGTAAGTGGCCCAGGTAAAAAAATCTCTCTCTCTCTTTTATTTATTGTTTCTGTTTTTCTATTATTCTGTAGTTTTTAGGGCTTTATCTAAAATACTTAAACAGATCCAAAAATCATGAAACTAATCATGGCTACTGTTTAGAATATAACCAACAGTAAACATTTTAGTTTATGATTATTTGAGCATTAAAAATATTTTATAGTATTTAAATGCCCAAATGAAAATACCATATGATTTAATTCAGCGCCCAAATATGTCATGGAAAAATGTGCAGCACCTCTGGTTACTGTTTCCAGCATTTCCAGAAATGATGAACATTTTTGAAAGCCATTTGGAATCATTGAAATTATTTTAGTTGAACCTAGTGAATTCCTTTGATGCTAGGGTTTAGGAAATCCCTATTTCAAGTTTTCAAAAGAATTTAAACATGATTCATGGAAGGTAAAGCAAAGACAAGCAAGGCCTGAACTGGGATGTGACAACTCACCCCCACTGAACAAGAATCTCGTCCCGAGATTCAAGCATAGGGTAAGAAGACACAGGGACACAAGCTAGCACAATCTTCACGATCCAGGTTGCACTTCATAAGGACGTTGACTCAATCACCATCTTTATCTTGATGTCTTGCTCCGAGAACTCCAACCGACATGACAACGAGAGGAGAAAGAAAACTCTAGAAGGATCGATCTTCTCGAAGAACGAACAACTCAGGATTAACTCACGGAATGAGACATAGCAACATCTCCGGAACTGAGAGGCAAAACTTGCATCAGGAGCGACAGAAGAAACAATTTGACGAGGGTTTCAAGTAGCGACGGAAGTTGCTATGATTCCAAAACGGGGTGTTGAACTAATCCCTTAAGTGGAAAAAAGAATTACTTTTGATACAGAGATCACTGAAACTCTCTAAACCAACCTAAGGCAATCGCAAACGATCATTTGGCGGAGTTCAAAGGAATGGCATATCCGGATTCGAATGGATGATGTGGACTACCTTGTTGAAGACAACGCGATGGATGATTTTTCTTATCATCGAAAATGGATGGGACCCATGGTAGGACAACTTTTGAAGATGATCCTAAACAACAGTCACTGAGAGGGCAACCCATGGGAATTGGTGCAATGGTGGTGCAAGCTGGGAACAAGATGTAGATGTTGGAAATGTTCCAACCATCATACCTGCCTGAGATTCAAATCTGGTTGGTGTCAGAATATTCCAGACTCATCCATTCTAGAGAGAAAAATGAAAGATTGCAACACAAATCGACGAGATGGCGTCGCGAGATTCTCGGGAGATGAACTACGACAGCAAGCTCCAAGACATGAGCTGGTTCTGCTACAACATGTGAACACGTTGTCCGAGAAAAGCATGACCACATAGTAGTCTTATAATAAAACACTGCCAAGTTCAGGTGGGGAACCATCAATGAGGATATTGAAGTCCCACATAAGTCCGGATTAGCTCTTATGAAGGAACTCCTTCTCCTTGAACAAATCAGTCAGTGGCTTGGTGAGCTAGGAATACATATAGAATGAAGGTTGCAAGTCTTCGAACCACAGAATACTTCGCACGTATGCATGACTTTTTTGGGATGATTCCAAAGGAAGCAACATTGACTTTCTCGAATCCACGGCGGCAACTTGCATCAAATGCACATGAACTAGAGGAAGTCACTTCTTACATCCGAACATATGCTTCAGGAGCTAGCATGAACAAATGCTTTAAAAAGTTTCCAACACTAGCTTAATGTTCAACAAAATTATGGAGAAGACAAGGATGTTGTCGATGGCTCAACAACAATTCATCCAGATTCCCATGGAGATGGAATTCCATAACTATGTGAACAATGTGATAGTATTGGTCAGACCCAAAAGATATAATGGTGTATGCTCGAGGAAAATTCACGAGTAAGACAACATTACGAGCATCATTGGTTCTGATTTGATTTGAGGATAGCCCATACTCAAATCAGTTTTAGCAAGACAATAGCTCCAACAACTGGTCACGAGGATCAATCGATGAAGATACCATCTTTCTTCAACACACACACACAAACATCCCTTTGGGATGAACTAAGTCGGACAAGCTTTTATCTTCCAACTCTCCAAGTTGTTGTTTAGCTCAACCAACTACCTCAGGGGTATCCAACATGAATTCTTGGAGAAAGGGCGGTTTACAGGAATAAACCATCTTGATCACGAACTCAACATAGCGGCCAGGTGACGATCTGGTGATACTTTCGAGAAGATATTCGGAAAATCACGAACCACTGATATGTTACTAAGCTCGAGAACAATCTTACTTTTCAGGGCAAGATGATATGATCAAAAGAGCGAGGGTTTGACACAATCCTAACTCATTGATCGAAGAGTGCTCCTTGGAAAATGGACTAGGTAACACGCTCAGTCCTAGAGTGATGATTCAATAATCAATATACTAAGAATGAAGCTACAACCTTTAACTACCAAGCAACGGGGTTGCTCGGGGTATAGATTTCACACATCACGATTCACTTGTCGGCGTTCCGGTTACAACAACATGGGGACCGAGAAATGAATAACGATGGTGAGAAGTATCACTACATCAAGAATCCATAAGAGAAGGTGCAACCATCATGACATTCCTGACATAAAGTGGGTAATACTTCAGGGTAGAACAGAACAAGAGATGGGTTGGCATTTTGATCTGCAAGATACAACTACTTTGACCCAATCATGGATATGGACAAGGTACCGGAGTTCGTTTCTCCTAGTCATTCCGGAATAGAATGGCTTGACAGACCACAAGAATAATAGGCACCGATGAACACGGGTGCACGACTATTTCTGACTATCAATTGATAGACGGGGGTCAGGATACAACTAAAGAGGGACAACCCAAAAGAACATACGATTTTCTGAGCTGTGGATGCACAGATTAGTATGTCGAGCAAAGCTCAACATATTTCTTCCGGATAACCCATGCGGAGAAGGTAGGACTGACAGAGTCACATCTTAGAATCGAGAACTCGTCAAGAGCACTCTTGTTGTGATCTTTCGGATCGGCGAAGAACTTCTGCCATAAGCAGTACATGGTATTTGGAAGAAGGAAATACCACGGACCTCGAGGACTATCACAAAGGTTACTATCATCCTAAAGGTACGAGCAACACTAACAACATGAAGTAAGTAGGGAAATCTCGGGTTCAGAAACCCAGGAGTAGAATACCTACTACTAAATGGCATCATGGAATGCTTTCGAGAATGAAGGCCAGAATCATCACAATGGGACACAAAACGTGGCTAGATTACTAGGTGATACTCTAGACACCTAGGGTCATAATAATTACTCCAACATATATGTTAAGGCAACAGAGTACCTCAACTCACCGATTAGTGTGGTTAATCTGGCCCAAAGGGATATCGGAACGGGAGGAAGGGATTTTGCAAATGCTTTAGACTATTTAGAAACCTAGGATGACTCGGACAGCATAACGGCTGTAAATGCTCGAAAAGATTGGAGACATGCTACAAAAATGGTGGCATAGCCACTCAGAAGCACAATATCAAGGTTTCGAGATCAACAGTTAACATACGGAAGTAGTAGGAACTGAACCGAGGCTTAAGTCCAACAATTCTATAAGTCTACGGATTAGTAACACGTGATCCTGATAGAAAAAAGAGAAAGGCTAGTTCTTAATCCCCGTAGAAAAGAAGAGGCTGACTCAGATCAGAAGGGCATAAGGTAAAGGAGTAAAAAGAGCCTTACGTTCCCATCCCACAATCAATTCCCCTACATATAACTAAAGCATTTCTAGACTCAACTTCGACCAGTTTGGCTTGGTAATCCTACAGGCAGTCAGGCTCTGATACCAAAGCTGTCAGGACCCCGACTCAATGCCACATTGATCTAGCATGTAACACCTCATATCACTTTGCGGCCTCACGCATGGTATTCCCACGGGTGTCGCCTTACCTTTGCCCGGGACCGTTTGTGCCTTTTGGCACACGTATATGATAGTGTCGCTAGCATCCATATGATAAGGAGCCCGGTCTGACATGGCTAGTCGTAAACCCAAAGTGGCACAAACTTACAGGGACAGGCATCCATGACCCAGCATCGAACGTGTCGGTCATCAGCAAGTGAATCGAGGCTGTAGCACTGGGCTAGCAGGACTCCGGTGAACCGGGCTATAGCGGGCTAATAGGACTCCGGTATTCACCGCGTGACATTTCCCCGAAGGGACAGACACAAGAACGAAGAAGGACACATGCCGGCCAGCCTAAGTGTTCCAGAGCAGTAGCAAGCTACCATGGCTCAGTGGAAGCACTAGGAGACATTTCCCGGTAAGAGAGGCTACTAAGGATAAACAACTAGATAGTCAGATCCCACACATACCAAGCATTTCAATAACATACACACAATATGCTCGATATGTGCAAATACAACATGGCATCACAACATGACTCTACAACTCAAGTACTTATTTAATAGGCTCCGAGGAGCGAGATATTACAAGCATGGGTCTCACGACCCAACATTCAGAGCATACAAGTCAAAGCACATGCGGAAGCTTAACATGTCTGAGTACAAACATCTACAAAAGAAAAAGGCTGAGAAGCCTGACTATCTACCAGATCCTGCCGAGGGCACAAGACCGTAGCGGAGGTAACAAGCTAAACGTCGAAGTCCACGCGGAACTACTAACGAGACTGAAGTCTCCCTGCAAAAACATAAAATAGGCAAACGTGAGTACAAATGTACCCAGCAAGACTTACATCAGAACTAACTACGTATGCATCGTTATCAACAAAGGGATGGTGGGGTTTAACTGCAGCAAGCCAGCTTTGACTCGGTGGCTATCCTGAACTTCTACTGCAAGTAACTCTTTTGAGGTGGCGCACACGAGTCCACATATTCACCATATAAATAGACCACTATAGATCCGCTCCCGTCTCCCTACGAGAATGCCATCCATAGCACTCACGCTTATCTTGCGTATTTTAGAGTATCCACTTCCACTTGTCTATGAACTGTTATAGGCAACCCAGAAGTCCTTTACCGCGGACACGGCTATTCGAATAGATGATGTTAACCCTGCAAGGGTGTACTTCTTCATACATGTTTCCACCACTTAGCGTCTGCACAGGACATGTGCTCAGTAGACTTCAAGCGAAAGCCGACGTGGGTGTAGACCACGACCTACCTAAACACTTAAGTCTCGAATCCAGGTTTATCGCCTATTCAAGTTCCATCCGCAAGGAGTCCGAAAGAGGTTTCCACATACGGCCCCGAACGATGTGAACAGGGTTCCGTGACACCAAACGGGCGCCCGGTATACCCGGCCACTTGCCTACCGCATCACAGCCCACCCCTTCGGTCAGCGCTGTGCACGGCCTCCAGCATACTACAAACACCAGAAACTACTTGCAACTCCTGGACAAAGGACAAGGGTGATTAAGAAGTCGAGCGGGGTCATATTTCAGGGCCCAATGCATGGTAGTAGCTGTTTCATGGATCACAAACACAGAACTCAGTTCCTGAGGACAGCTTCAATGAGACAACCCACAATGTACTCCTACATTGCCTCTCACCGATACCTTTACCAAATCGTGTTCACACACTTAGCTCACACACAGAAGGACATGTTCACACACCTCTGATTCATCCCCGATGAATCAGACCTGACTCAACTCTAAGCAGTAGCAGACATGACAAACAAGCATGAATGAGTAGGCACAATAGGGCTCAAACAACTCCTACTCATGCTAGTGGGTTTCATCTATTTACTGTGGCAATGACAGGTCATGCAGAGGATAAGGGGTTCAACTACCGCAGCAAATAACAGATGAATCATTGTTTTCCTAATGCAGTAAAAGAGAGAAGGAGCGAGAGAGTAGGATTGTATCAGAATGAACAAGGGGGTTTTGCTTGCCTGATGGAGTGGTAGTAGGATACCGCCCTTCAGTCGGATAATCGTGGGTATCCTCGGAGGCAGAACCTACCGCGAAAGATACATCAAACACAATCAACACATGACGATATGCAACAATATGATGCATGCTATGACATGGCAATATGAATGTGTTTTGGGCTCATGCAAGGTAGAACTCATTGAAATGAGTCCATTTGAACCAAAGATTCAAATGCAAACCCATTATATGAAGTCATAAAGGTGCATTAACTTGTTTCATCTAAACAGCAGGGTTAAGTTTCTCTAACATGCATGAAACCAGTGCAGATGGATAGATTGGATTTTTCTGATCATTTTTCATATATAAATTATCTCATTTGGAGTTACAGTTGAATTTATATGAATTTTAGAAGTTTTGGGCATTTTCTGGAATTTCCTATAAAAGAATAATTCCAGTAATTGAATTAATGCGTCAGCTTTGCGTCAAGGTGACGTCAGTGGTCAAAGGAGCGGTCCAGGTCAACCTGACCAGTGGGTCCCGCGTGTCAGGGTAATTAGCCTAGCTAATTTTTAGTTAGCACTAAAACTAATTTCATTAGCAGACGGGCCCCACCTGTCATGGACTCAGGGGGAAGTCAACCTAGGCCCACACGGAGTCAACCAGGGTCAAGCACGGTCAAACTCGCCGGCGTTTAGCCGCCGGCGAGGCCACACACGGCGGTGGGAGTGCGGTTTCGGGCTCCGACGACCAAAACGACGGCGGAGCACGTCTACGTGATGCGGGGAGCGAGCCGCGTTGTTTGGTGGCAGTGGTGGAGCTCGGGGTGGCCGGGAACATCGCCGGTGACAACCTTGGCGGTCGCCGGAGTTCGTCCGAGGTCGAACACGGTGCTAGGGGGCTCGACGAGGCGCGTGGGGTGGTGTTTTAGGCTCCTGCGAGTGCGGTGAGGACGATGGTGTGCTCGGAACCGAGCCAACGTGGCTGTGGCCACGGCGGCAACGTGCGGTGGCGGCGGTGAGTGCGGTGGAGCTTCGTGTAGTCGCTATGATGCACAAGAAGGCAAACGGAGAGGATGGGGAGGTAGCTGAGCTCATGGCGGTCGCGTAGAAGCAGTCACCATGGTCGGGGACTTGCTGATGCGGCAGCGACGGTGATGGGGATCTGCGGCGGTGCTCGGTGAAGTCGGGCTCGAAGAAGACGAAGCAGGGCGCGCGAGCGCTCGGGGCTCAGGCTGCTCGACGGAGACGATGACGGCGGAGCTGTTGGACACGGTGGCTCGGTACAGGGACGACGGAGGACGCGAGAACTACGATGGCGCGGTGCAGCAGCGTCGGCCATGGTGCGGGAGAGCGAGGGAGAGAGGCAAGGGGGCGAGTGAGGTGTCCACGGGGTCGGGGCGGCTACGTGGAGCTCACCCAGGTGTCCAGGGGCACGGGTGGCAAGCAGCTGACATCGTGGCGAGCTTGTGCTCGCCGGCGTCAGCTCTGTGCCTGCCTGCCGAGGACGAAGCAGCTGGCTGGCATGGGCCAGCATAGTGGTGGGCCTGCCAGGTGGGCCGCGGCCAGGTAAGTGGCCCAGGTAAAAAATATCTCTCTCTCTCTTTTATTTATTGTTTCTGTTTTTCTATTATTTTGTAGTTTTTAGGGCTTTATCTAAAATACTTACAGATCCAAAAATCATGAAACTAATCATGGCTACTGTTTAGAATATAACCAACAGTAAACATTTTAGTTTATGATTATTTGAGCATTTAAAATATTTTATAGTATTTAAATGCCCAAATGAAAATACCATATGATTTAAGTCAGAGCCCAAATATGTCATGGAAAAATGTGCAACACCTCTAGTTCCTGTTTCCAGCATTTCCAGAAATGATGAACATTTTTGAAAGCCATTTGGAATCACTGAAATTATTTTAGTTGAACCTAGTGAATTCCTTTGATGCTAGGGTTTAGGCAATACCTATTTCAAGTTTTCAAAAGAATTTAAACATGATTCATGGAAGCTAAAGCAAACACAAGCAAGGCCTGAATCTGGGGATGTGACACGGTAACCTCCCAGTACTCCAGAAAAATGCCCGAACCATCTGGAAACTTTCCGGTGTCCAAACATAGCCCTCCAATATATCAATCTTTATGTCTAGACCATTTCGAGACTCCTCATCATGTCCGTGATCACATCCGGGACTCTGAACTACCTTCGGTACATCAAAACACATAAACTCATAATACCGATCCTCACCGAATGTTAAGCGTGCAGACCCTACGGGTTCGAGAACTATGTAGACATGACCGAGACTCACTTCCGATCAATAACCAATAGTGGAACCTGGATGCTCATATTGGTTCCTACATATTCTACGAAGATCTTTATCGGTCAAACCGCATAACAACATACGTTGTTCCCTTTGTCATCGGTATGTTACTTGCTCGAGATTCGGTCGTCGGTATCTCAATATCTAGTTCAATCTCGTTACCGGCAAGTCTCTTTACTCATTCCATAATGCATCATCCCGCAACTAACTCATTAGTCACATTGCTTGCACGGTTTATAGTGATGTGCATTACCGAGAGGGCCCAGAGATACCTCTCCGTAACACGGAGTGACAAATCCTAATCTCGATCTATGCCAACCCAACAAACACCATCGGAGACACCTGTAGAGCATCTTTATAATCACCTAGTTACATTGTGACGTTTGATAGCACACTAAGTGTTCCTCCGGTATTCGGGAGTTGCATAATCTCATAGTCATAGGAACATGTATAAGTCATGAAGAAAGCAATAGCAATAAACTAAACGATCATAGTGCTAAGCTAACGGATGGGTCAAGTCAATCACATCATTCTCTAATGTTGTGACCCCGTTCATCAAATGACAACACATGTCTATGGCTAGGAAACTTAACCATCTTTGATGAACGAGCTAGTCAAGGTAGAGGCATACTAATGACACTCTGTTTGTCTATGAATTCACACATGTACTAAGTTTTCGGTTAATACAATTCTAGCATGAATAATAAACATTTATCATGATATAAGGAAATATAAATAACAACTTTATTATTGCCTCTAGGGCATATTTCCTTCACTTACATGTAGTAATAGTTTCACGTCTCATTATTTCCATATAAGCCCTCAAAGCGCCCTTTCCATATGTACATACAAAATGATCATTGCTAAGGAAAGATGACTTGACTCCATTTTAGGCACACCCATCTCTCATGACTTCTGAAAATAATTGCAACATGGCCATTCATTGCACATCCCTGTTCGCTATATGTATTCGTCTTCATCTTAGTTCATTGTGAATTATGAAAGTGTTTTTCACATGAGATATATTGGCTACAAAAAATGTTGAACAACTCTATGACTTATTTTTAAACAGGGGAAATATGTCATGAGATGAATTATTGGCGCAAGTGCGAGTAGTTTAGAAAGGATCTATGGGAGATTCCGTGGAAGTCATGCTGGAAACAGGCGAATTCTATGCCAACCCTGCTCCGTGTATATGTGAAGAGACTAAAGATGGCCTCTCTACTGCATGAGAGAAGAATTCCAAAATGATCCCACCGGGACAAAAGAGGTGATTGATATTGGGGCTGGCAGTGATTCTTTGGTCAGATTGGAGGTTTGTGAGATAGAAGTCATTGTTGGGGAACGTAGTATTTCAAAATTTTCACCTACGATCACGCAAGATCTATCTAGGAGAAGCATAGCAACGAGCGGGGAGAGTGTGTCCACATACCCTCGTAGACCGAAAGCGGAATGCGGTTGATGTAGTCGAACGTGTTCGCGATCCAACCGATCCTAGCACCGAACGTACGACACCTCCGCGTTCAGCACACGTTTAGCTCGATGACGTCCCTCGAACACTTGATCCAGTTGAGGCCGATGGGGAGTTCAGTTAGCACGACAGCATGGCAATGATGATGATCAATTTACCGGCATAGGGCTTCGCCGAAGCACTACGATGATATGACCGAGGTGTGTAACTATGGAAGGGGGCACCGCACAAGACTAAGACAATTGATCTTGTGTGTTCTAGGGTGCCCCCTGCCCCTGTATATAAAGGAGGGGAGGGGGAGGCCGGCTGGCCCTGTAGGGTGCGCCAGGAGAGGGAGAAGGGGAAGAAGGAAGGGAGAGGGAGAAGGGAAGGAAAGGGGGCGCCGCCCCCTTCCCCTAGTCCAATTCGGACTGAAGGGGGGCATAGCCAGCCCCCTTGCGGCCCTTCTTTATCCACACTAAGGCCTATCATGGCCCATTAGTTCCCCCGGGGTGTTCCGATAACCCTCCGACACTCCAATAATTATCCGAAACCTCTCAGAACTCATCTGGTGTCCGAATAACATCATCCAATATATCAATCATTATGTCTCGACCATTTCGAGACTCCTCGTCATGTCCGTGATCTTATCCGGTGTCCAAATACCATCGTCCTATATATCAATCTTTACCTCTCGACCATTTCGAGACTCCTCGTCATGTCCATGATCTTATACGGGACTCCGGACAAACTTCGGTCATCAAATCACATAACTCATAATATAAATCGTCATCGAACGTTAAGCGTGTAGACCCTACGGGTTCGAGGACTATGTAGACATGACCATGACACATCTCTAGTCAATAACCAATAGTAGAACCTGGATGCTCATATTGGCTCCTACATATTCTACGAAGATCTTTATCGGTCAAACCGCATAACAACATACGTTGTTCCCTTTGTCATCGATATGTTACTAGCCCGAGATTCGATCATCGGTATCATCATTCCTATTTCAATCTCGTTATCGGCAAGTCTCTTTACTCGTTCCGTAATGCGTCATCCCGTGACTAACTCATTAGTCATATTGCTTGCAAGACTCATAGTGATATGCATTACCCAGAGGCCCCAGAGATACCTCTCCGATAACAGATTGACAAATCCTAATCTTGATCTATGACAACTCAACAAACACCATCGGAGACACCTGTAGAGCATCTTTATAATCACCCAGTTACGTTATGACGTTTGATAGCACACTAGGTGTTCCTCTGGCATTCTGGAGTTGCATAATATCATAGTCTGAGGAACATGTATAAGTCATGAAGAAAGCAATAGCAGAAAAAGTAAATGATCATTATTATAAGCTAACGGATGGGTCTTGCGAAGGAAATATGCCCTAGAGGCAATAATAAAGCTGTTATTTATATTTCCTTATATCATGATAAATGTTTATTATTCATGCTAGAATTGTATTAACCGGAAACTTAGAACATGTGTGAATACATAGACAAACAGAGTGTTCCTAGTATGCCTCTACTTGACTAGCTCGTTGATCAAAGATGGTTATGTTTCCTAACCATAGACATGTGTTTTCATTTGATAAATGGGATCACATCATTAGAGAATTATGTGATGGACAAGACCCATCCGTTAGCTTAGCATAATGATCGTATAGTGTTATTGCTATTGCTTTCTTCATGACCTATACATATTCCTCTGACTATGAAATTATGCAACTCCCGAATGCCGGAGGAACACTTTGTGTGCTATCAAACGTCACAACGTAACCGAGTGATTATAAAGATGCTCTACAGGTGTCTTCGATGGTGTTTGTTGAGTTGGCATAGATGAAGATTAGGATTTGTCACTCCGTGTATCAGAGAGGTATCACTGGGCCATCTCGGTAATGCTCATCACTATAAGCCTTGCAAGCAATGTGACTAATGAGTTAGTTGCGGGATGATGCATTACGAAACGAGTAAAGAGACTTGCCGGTAACGAGATTGAACTAGGTATGATGATACCGACGACCGAATCTCGGGCAAGTAACATACCGATGACAAAGGGAATGACGTATGTTGTTATGCGGTTTGACCGATAAAGATCTTCGTAGAATATGTAGGAGCCAATATGAGCATCCAGGTTCCGCTATTGGTTATTGAACGGAGTTGTGTCTTGGTCATGTCTACATAGTTCTCGAACCCTTAGGGTCCGCACGCTTAATGTTCGATGACTATTTGTATTATGAGTTATGTGATTTGATGACCGAAGTTTGTTCGGAGTCCCGGATGAGATCACGGATATGACGAGGAGTCTCGAAATGGTTGAGAGGTAATGATTCATATATAGGACGATGGTATTTGGACAAGGGAAGTGTTCCAAGTGATGTCGGGTCACCGGAAGGGGTCCCGGGCAACCCCTGGCAAAGATATGGGCTTAATGGGCCAAGTAATGGAACACACCAGCCCACAAGGGGCTGGTGCGCCCCCTATAGGGCCAGCCACGTTGGGAGAAAGGGAAAGGAGAAGAGGAAAAGGAAAGTATGAAGTAGGACTCCTACTTCCTTCCCCTCCCCCCTCCTTCCTTTCCCCTTGTCCAAATATGGTAAGGGGGGCCGAATTGGACTAGGGGCCCAAGTAGGATTCCTCCTACTTGGGTGTGCCCTAGGCTGCCTCCCTCCCTCTCCCTCCTTTATATACGTGGGGAGGCTACCCCTAGATCACACATCAATTGTTCCTAGCCATGTGTGGCGGCCCCTCCACAGTTAACACCTCGGTCATATCATCGTAGTGCTTAGGCGAAGCCCTGCACCGGTAACTTCATCATCACCGTCGCCACGCCGTCGTGCTGACGAAACTCTCCTTCATCCTCAACTGGATCAAGAGATCGAGGGACGTCATTGTTGGGGAACGTAGTAATTTCAAAAATTTCCTACGCACACGCAAGATCATGGTGATGCATAGCAACGAGAGGGGAGAGTGTTGTCCATGTACCCTCGTAGACCATAAGCGGAAGCGTTATGACAACGCGGTTGATGTAGTCGTACGTATTCACGATCCGACCGATCCAAGTACCGAACGTACGGCACCTCCGATTTCAGCACACGTTCAGCTCGATGACGATCCCCGGACTCCGATCCAGCAGGGTGTCGGGGATGAGTTCCGTCAGCACGACGGCGTGGTGACGATGATGATGTTCTACCGACGCAGGGCTTCGCCTAAGCACCGCTACGATATGACCGAGGTGGAATATGGTGGAGGGGGGCACCGCACACGGCTAAGGAACGATCACGAAGATCAACTTGTGTGTCTAGAGATGCCCCCCTGCCCCCGTATATAAAGGAGCCAAGGGGGAGGGGCGGCTGGCCTAGGAGGTGGCGCGCCATGGGGAGTCCTACTCCCACCGGGAGTAGGACTCCCTCCTTCCTTGTTGGAGTAGGAGAGAAGGCAAGAGGAGGAGAGGGAGAAGGAAAAGGGGGCTGCACCCCTTGTCCAATTCGGACCAGAGGGGGGCGCAGGCCTCCTTCCTTTTGGCCTCTCTCCTCTATTCCCGTATGGCCCAATAAGGCCCATATACTCCCTGGCGAATTCCCGTAACTCTCCGGTACTCCGAAAAATACCCGAATCACTCGGAACCTTTCCGAAGTCCGAATATAGTCGTCCAATATATCAATCTTTACGTCTCGACCATTTCGAGACTCCTCATCATGTCCCCAATCTCATCCGGGACTCCGAACTCCTTCGGTACATCAAAACTCATAAACTCATAATAAAACTGTCATCGAAACCTTAAGCGTGCGGACCCTACGGGTTCGAGAACTATGTAGACATGAACAAAACACGTTTCCGGTCAATAACCAATAGCGGAACCTGGATGCTCATATTGGCTCCCACATATTTTACGAAGATCTTTATCGGTCAAACCGCATAACAACATACGTTGTTCCCTTTGTCATCGGTATGTTACTTGCTCGAGATTCGATCGTCGGTATCCCAATACCTAGTTCAATCTCGTTACCGGCAAGTCTCTTTACTCGTTTCATAATACATCATCCCGCAACTAACTCATCAGTTACAATGCTTGCAAGGCTTATAGTGATGTGCATTACTGAGTGGGCCCAGAGATACCTCTCCGACAATCGGAGTGACAAATCCTAATCTCGAAATACGCCAACTCAACATGTACCTTCGGAGACACCTGTAGAGCTCCTTTATAATCACCCAGTTACGTTGTGACGTTTGGTAGCACACAAAGTGTTCCTCCGGTAAACGGGAGTTGCATAATCTCATAGTCATAGGAACATGCATAAGTTATGAAGAAAGCAATAGCAACATACTAAACGATCAAGTGCTAAGCTAACGGAATGGGTCAAGTCAATCACATCATTCTCCTAATGATGTGATCCCGTTAATCAAATGACAACTCATGTCTATGGCTAGGATACTTAACCATCTTTGATTCACGAGCTAGTCAAGTAGAGGCATACTAGTGACACTATGTTTGTCTATGTATTCACACATGTATTATGTTTCCGGTTAATACAATTCTAGCATGAATAATAAACATTTATCATGAAATAAGGAAATAAATAATAACTTTATTATTGCCTCTAGGCATATTTTCTTCAGTCTCCCACTTGCACTAGAGTCAATAATCTAGTTCACATCGCCATGTGATTTAATACCAATATTCATATCTGTATATGATTAACACCCATAGTTCACATCTTCATGTGACCAACACCCAAAGGGTTTACTAGAGTCAATAATCTAGTTGACATCGCTATGTGATTAACACCCAAAGAGTACTAAGGTATGATCATGTTTTGCTCGTGAGAGAAGTTTAGTCAACGGGTCTGTCACATTCAGAGCCGTATGTATTTTGAAAATATTCTATGTCTACAATGCTCTGCACGGAGCTACTCTAGCTAACTGCTCCCACTTTCAATATGTATCCAGATTAAGACTTAGAGTCATCTGGACCAGTGCCAAAACTTGTATCAATGTAACCCTTTACGACGAACCTTCTGTCACCTCCATAATTGAGAAACATATCCTTATTCCACTAAGGATCATTTTGACCAATGTCCAGTGATCTACTCCTAGATCACTAATGTACTCCCTTGCCAAACCAGGGCAGAGTATACAATAGGTCTGGTCCATAGCATGGCATACTTTTATAAAACCTATGACTGATGCATAGGGAATGACTTGCATTCTCTTTATATTTTCTGCGGTGGTCAGGATTTGAGTCTTACTAAATTTCATACCTTTGCAACACAGGCAAGAACTCTTTCTTTGACTGTTCCATTTTGAACTACTTCAAAAATCTTGTCAAGGTATGTACTCATTGAAAATCTTATCAAGCGTCTTGATCTATCTCAATAGATCTTGATGCTCAATATGTAAGTAGCTTTGCCGAGGTCTTTCTTTGAAAAAACTCCTTTCAAACACTCCTTTATGCTTTGCAGAATAATTCTACATTATTTCCGATCAACAATATGTCATTCACATATACTTATCAGAAATGTTGTAGTGCTCCCACTCACTTTCTTGTAAATACAGGCTTCACCGCAAGTCTATATAAAACTATATGCTTTGATCAACTTATCAAAGCGTATATTCCAACTCCGAGATGCTTGCACCAGTCCATAGATGGATTGCTGGAGCTTGCATATTTTGTTAGCACCTTTAGGATTGACAAAACCTTCTGGTTGCATCATATACAACTCTTCTTTAAGAAAACCATTAAGGAATACAGTTTTGACATCCATTTGCCAGATTTCATAAATTGTGGCAATTGCTAACATGATTCGGACAGACTTAAGCATCGCTACAGTTGAGAAAATCTCATTGTAGTCAACACCTTGAACTTGTCAAAAACCTTTTTGCGACAAGTCGAGCTTTGTAGATAGTAAACTACTATCAACGTCTGTCTTCCTCTTGAAGATCCATTTATTTTTCTATGGTTTGCCGATCATCGGGCAAGTCCACCAAAGTCCACACTTTGTTCTCATACATGGATCCTATCTCAGATTTCTTGGCTTCCAGCCAGTTTGCGGAATCTGGGCTCATCATTGCTTCCTCATAGTTCATAGGTTTATCATGGTCTAGTAACATGACTTTCAGAACAGGATTACCGTACCACTCTAGTGCGGACCGTACTCTGGAAGACCTACGAGGTTCTGTGGTAACTTGATCAAATGTTTCATGATCATCATCATTAGCTTCCTCACTAATTGGTGTAGGAATCACTGGAACTGATTGCAGTGATGAACTATTTTCCAATTCGGGAGAAGGTACAGTTACCTCATCAAGTTCTACTTTCCTCCCACTCACTTCTTTCGAGAGAAACTCCTTCTCTAGAAAGGATCCATTTTTAGCATCGAATATCTTGCCTTCGGATCTGTGATAGAAGGTGTACCCAACAGTTTCCTTTGGGTATTCTATGAAGATTTACTTCTCCAATTTGGGTTTGAGCTTATCAGGATGAAACTTTTTCACATAAGCATCGCAGCCCCAAACTTTAAGAAACGACAACTTGGGTTTCATGCTAAACCACAGTTCATATGGTGTCCGAAAGAAAATATGCCCTAGAGGCAATAATAAAGTTATTATTTATTTCCTTATTTCATTATAAATGTTTATTATTCATGCTAGAATTGTATTAACCGGAAACATAATACATGTGTGAATACATAGACAAACATAGTGTCACTAGTATACCTCTACTTGACTAGCTCGTTGAATCAAAGATGGTTAAGTTTCCTAGCCATAGACATGAGTTGTCATTTGATTAACGGGATCACATCATTAGCAGAATGATGTGATTGACATGACCCATTCCGTTAGCCTAGCACACGATGATTAGTATGTTGCTATTGCTTTCTTCATGACTTATACATGTCCTATGACTATGAGATTATGCAACTCCCGTTTACCGGAGGAACACTTTGTGTGCTACCAAACGTCACAACGTAACTGGGTGATTATAAAGGTGCTCTACAGGTGTCTCCGAAGGTACTTGTTGGGTTGGTGTATTTCGAGATTAGGATTTGTCACTCCGATTGTTGGAGAGGTATCTCTGGGCCCACTCGGTAATGCACATCACTATAAGCCTTGCAAGCATTGTAACTAATGAGTTAGTTACAGGATGATGTATTACAGAACGAGTAAAGAGACTTGATGGTAACGATATTGAACTAGGTATTGGGATACCGACGATCAAATCTCGGGCAAGTAATATACCGATGACAAAGGGAACAATATATGTTGTTATACGGTTTGACCGATAAAGATCTTTGAAGAATATGTGGGAGCCAATATGGGCATCCAGGTCCCGCTATTGGTTATTGACCGGAAACATGTCTCGGTCATGTCTACATAGTTCTCGAATCCGTAGGGTCCGCACGCTTAACGTTTCGTTGATGATATAGTATTATATGAGTTATGCATGCTAGTAACTGAATGTTGTTCGGAGTCCCGGATGAGATCATGGACATGGCGAGAAACTCCGGAATGGTCCGGAGATAAAGTTTGATATATGGGATAATAGTGTTTGATCTCCAGAAGGGTTCCAGAATTCACCGGAAGGGGTTCCAGATGTTTCCCGAAATGTTTGGGTACGAGAACACGTTATTTGGGCCAAAGGGGAAAGCCCACAAGGTTTTTGGAAAGCACAAAAGGAAGTTTTGTGGAGCCCAGGGGCCAAACGCCAGGGTCCCTAGCGTCTGGGTCCAGACACCGGGAACCCTGGCGTCTGGCCCTGGAGTCCGAGAAGGACTCTTGCCTTTTGGGTAAAACCGACTTTGTGGAGGCTTCTACTCCAAGTTTCGACCCCAAGGCTCAACATATAAACAGAGGGGCAGGGCTAGCACCAAAGACACATCAAGAAACACCAAGCCGTGTGCCGGCAACCCCGTCCCCTCTAGTTTATCCTCCATCATAGTTTCAGTAGTGCTTAGGCGAAGCCCTGCGGAGATCGTTCGTCACCAACACCGTCACCACGCCATCGTGCTGCCGGAACTCATCTACTACTTCCCCCGTCTTGCTGGATTGAGAAGGCGAGGACGCCATCGAGTTGAACGTGTGTAGAACTCGGAGGTGTCGTGCGTTCGGTACTTCGATCGGTCGGATCATGAAGACGTACGACTACATCAACTGCATTGATAAACGCTTTCGCTTAGCGATCTTCAAGGGTATGAAGATGCACTCCCATTCTCGTTGCTATACATCACCATGATCTTGCGTGTGTGTAGGAATTTTTTTGAAATTACTACGTTCCCCAACAGTGGCATCCGAGCCTAGGTTTTATGCATTGATGTTATATGCACGAGTAGAACACAAGTGAGTTGTGGGCGATACAAGTCATACTGCTTACCAGCATGTCATACTTTGGTCCAGCGGTAGTGTGAGATGAAGCGGCCCGGACCGACATTACGTGTACGCTTACGCGAGACTGGTTTCACCGTTACGAGCACTCGTGCTTAAAGGTGACTGGCGGGTGTCTGTCTCTCTCACTTTAGTAGAACCGAGTGTGGCTACACCCGGTCCTTGCAAAGGTTAAAACATCACTAACTTGACGAACTATCGTTGTGGTTTTTGATGCGTAGGTAAGAACGGTTCTTGCTAAGCCCGTAGCAGCCACGTAAAATTTGCAACAACAAAGTAGAGGACGTCTAACTTGTTTTTGCAGGGCATGTTGTGATGTGATATGGTCAAGACGTGATGCTATATTCGATTGTATGAGATGATCATGTTTTGTAACCGAAGTTATTGGCAATTGGCAGGAGCCATATGGTTGTCGCTTTATTGTATGAAATGCAAACGCCCTGTAGTTGCTTTACTTTATCACTAAGCGGTAGTGATAGTCGTAGAAGCAATAGATGGCGTAACGACAACGATACTACGATGGAGATCAAGGTGTCGCGCCGGTGACGATTGTGATCACGATGGTGCTTCGGAGATGGAGATCACAAGCACAAGATGATGATGGCCATATCATATCACTTATATTGATTGCATGTGATGTTTATCCTTTATGCATCTTATCTTGCTTTGATTGACGGTAGCATTTTAATATGATCTCTCACTAAAAATTATGAAGAAGTGTTCTCCCTGAGTATGCACCGTTACGAAAGTTCTTCGTGCTGAGACACCACGTGATGATTGGGTGTGATAGGCTCTACGTTCAAATACAACGGGTGCAAAACAGTTGCACACGTGGAAGACTCAGGTTAAATTTTACGAGCCTAGCATATAACAGATATGGCCTCAGAACACGGAGACCGAAAGGTCGAGCGTGAATCATATAGTAGATATGATCAACAAATTGATGTTCACCGTTGAAACTACTCCATCTCACGTGATGATCGGACATGGTTTAGTTGATATGGATCACGTAATCACTTAGAGGATTAGAGGGATGTCTATCTAAGTGGGATTTCTTTAGTAATAGGATTAATTGAACTTAAATTTATCATGAACTTAGTCCTGGTAGTATTTTGCAAATTATGTTGTAGATCAATAGCTTGCATTGTTGCTTTCATATGTTTATTTTGATATGTTCCTAGAGAAAATTGTGTTGAAAAATGTTAGTAGCAATGATGCATATTGGATCCGTGATCTGAGGTTTATCCTCATTGCTGCACAGAAGAATTATGTCCTTAATGCACTGCTAGGTGACAGCCCTATTGCAGGAGCAGATGCAGACGTTATGAACGTTTGGCTAGCTCAATATAATGACTACTTGAAGTTTAGTGCACCATCCTTAACGGCTTAGAATTGGGACTTCAAAGACATTTTGAACATCATGGACCATATGAGATGTTCTAGGAGTTGAAGTTAATATTTTAAGAAAATACCCGAGTTGAGAGATATGAAGTCTCCAACAAGTTCTATAGCTAAAAGATGGAGGAGAATCGCTCAACTAGTGAGCATGTGCTCAGATTGTCTGGGTACTTCAGTCGCTTGAATCAAGTGGGAGTTAATCTTCCAGATAAGATAGTGATTGACAGAGTTCTCTAGTCACCATCACCAAGTTAGTAGAACTTTGTGATGAACTATAGTATGCAAGGGATGACGAAAACGATTCCCGAGCTCTTCGTGATGTTGAAATCGACGAAGGTAGAAATCAAGAAAGAGCATCAAGTGTTGATGGTTGACAAGATCACTAGTTTCAAGAAAAGGGCAAAGGGAAAGAAAGGGGAACTTCAAGTAGAATGACAAGCAAGTTGTCACTCCCATGAAGAAGACCAAAGCTGGACCAAAGCCTGAAACTGAGTGCTTACACTGCAAAGGGAATGGTCACTGGAAGCGGAAATGCCCTGAATATTTGGTGGATAAGAAGGATGGCAAAGTGAACAAGGGTATATTTGATATACAGGTTATTGATGTGTGCCTTATACTAGTGTTTATAGTAGCCCTTGAGTATTTGATACTTGTTCAGTTGCTAAGATTAGTAACTCGAAATAGGAGTTACAGAATAAACAGAGACTTGTTGAAGGGTGAAGTGACGATGAGTGTTGGAAGTAGTTCCAAGATTGCTATGATCATCATCGCACACTCCCTATACTTTCGGGATTAGTGTTAAACCTAAATAAATGTTATTTGACGTTTGCGTTGAGCATGAATATGATTTGATCATGTTTATTGCAATACGGTTATTCATTTAAAGTCAGGGAATAATTGTTGTTCTATTTAAATGAATAATGCCTTCAATGGTCATACACCCAATGAAAATAGTTTGTTGGATCTCGATCGTAGTAATACACATATTCATAATATTGATGTCAAAAGATGCAAAGTTAATAATGATAGTGCAACTTATTTGTAGCACTGCCATTTAGGTCATATTGGTGTAAAGCGCATGAAGAAACTCCATGCTGATGGGATTTTGGAATCACTTGATTATGAATCACTTGATGCTTGCGAACCATGCCTCATGGGCAAGATGACAAAAACTCCATTCTCCAGAACAATGGAATGAGCTACTGACTTATTGAAAATAATACATACTGATGTATGCAGATCAATAAGTATTAAGACTCGTGGCGGGTATCATTATTTTCTGACCTTCACAGATGATTTGAGCAGATATGGGTATATCTACTTGATGAAATATAAGTCTGAAATAGTTGAAAGGTTCAAAGAATTTCAGAGTGAAGTGGAAAATCATCGTAACAAGAAAATAAAGTTTCTGCGATCTGATCGTGGAGACGAATATTTGAGTTACGAGTTTGGTCTTCAATTAAAACAATGTGGAATAGTTACACAGCTCACGCCACCTAGAACACCACAACATTATGGTGTGTCCGAATGTTGTAACCGCACTTTATTGGATATGGTGCGATCTATGATGTCTCTTACTGATTTACCACCATTGTTTTAGGGTTATGCATTAGAGAAAGCTGCATTCACGTTAAAAGGGCACCACCTAAATCCGTTGAGATGACACCATATGAACTGTGGTTTAGCAATAAAACCCAAGTTGTCGTTTCTTAAAATTTGGGGCTGCGATGCTTATGTGAAAAAGTTTCATCCTGATAAGCTCAAACCCAAATTGGAGAAGTGCATCTTCATAGAATACCCAAAGGAAACTATTGGGTACACCTTCTATCACAGATCCGAAGGCAAGATATTCTTTGCTAAAAATGGATCCTTTCTAGAGAAGGAGTTTCTCTTGAAAGAAGTGAGTGGGAGGAAAGTAGGACTTGATGAGGTAACTGTACCTTCTCCCGAATTAGAAAATAGTTCATCACTGAAATCAGTTCCAGTGATTCCTACACCAATTAGTGAGGAAGCGAATGATGATGATCATGAAACTTCAGATCAAGTTACTACAGAACCTCGTAGGTCTTCTAGAGTATGGTCCGCACCAGAGTGGTACGGACTCCTGTTCTGAAAGTCATGTTACTAGACCATGATAAACCTACGAACTATGAGGAAGTGATGATGAGCCCAGATTCCGCAAAATGGCTAGAGGCCATGAAATCTGAGACGGGATCCATGTATGAGAACAAAGTATGGACTTTGGTGGACTTGCCCGATGATCGGCAAACCATAGAAAAATAAATGGATCTTCAAGAGGAAGACGGACGTTGATAGTAGTGTTACTATCTACAAAGCTCGACTTGTCGCAAAAAGGTTTTTGACAAGTTCAAGGTGTTGACTACAATGAGATTTTCTCAACTGTAGCGATGCTTAAGTCTGTCCGAATCATGTTAGCAATTACCACAATTTGTGAAATCTGGCAAATGGATGTCAAAACTGCATTCCTTAATGGTTTTCTTAAAGAAGAGTTGTATATGATGCAACCAGAAGGTTTTGTCAATCCTAAAGGTGCTAACAAAATATGCAAGCTCCAGCAATCCATCTATGGACTGGTGCAAGCATCTCAGAGTTGGAATATACGCTTTGATAAGTTGATCAAAGCATATAGTTTTATACAGACTTGCGGTGAAGCATGTATTTACAAGAAAGTGAGTGGGAGCACTACAACATTGCTGATAAGTATATGTGAATGACATATTGTTCATCAGAAATAATGTAGAATTATTCTGCAAAGCATAATGGAGTGTTTAAAAGGAGTTTTTTCAAAGAAAGACCTCGGCAAAGCTACTTACATATTGAGCATCAAGATCTATTGAGATAGATCAAGATGCTTGATAAGATTTTCAATGAGTACATACCTTGACAAGATTTTTGAAGTAGTTCAAAATGGAGCAGTCAAAGAAAGAGTTCTTCCCTGTGTTGCAAAGGTATGAAATTGAGTAAGACTCAAATCCCGACCACAGCAGAAAATAGAAAGAGAATGAAAGTCATTCCCTATGCTTCAGTCATAGGTTCTATAAAAGTATGCCATGCTATGGGCCAGACCTATTGTATACTCTGCCCTGGTTTGACAAGGAAGTACAATAGTGATCTAGGAGTAGATCACTGGACATTGGTCAAAATTATCCTTAGTGGAATAAGGATATTTTTCTCAATTATGGAGGTGACAAAAGGTTCGTCGTAAAGGGTTACGTCGATACTAGTTTTGGCACTGATCCAGATGACTCTAAGTCTTAATCTGGATACATATTGAAAGTGGGAGCAATTAGCTAGAGTAGCTCCGTGCAGAGCATTGTAGACATCGAATATTTGCAAAATACATACGGCTCTGAATGTGACAGACCCGTTGACTAAACTTCTCCCACGAACAAAACATGATCATACCTTAGTACTCTTTGGGTGTTAATCACATAGCGATGTGAACTAGATTATTGACTCTAGTAAACCCTTTGGGTGTTGGTCACATGACGATGTGAACTATGGGTGTTAATCACATACAGATGTGAATATTGGTGTTGAATCACATGATGATGTGAACTAGATTATTGACTCTAGTGCAAGTGGGAGACTGAAGAAAATATGCCCTAGAGGCAATAATAAAGTTATTATTTATTTCCTTATTTCATGATAAATGTTTATTATTCATGCTAGAATTGTATTAACCGGAAACATAATACATGTGTGAATACATAGAGAAACATAGTGTCACTAGTATGCCTCTACTTGACTAGCTCGTTGAATCAAAGATGGTTAAGTTTCCTAGCCATAGACATGAGTTGTCATTTGATTAACGGGATCACATCATTAGGAGAATGATGTGATTGACATGACCCATTCTGTTAGCCTCGCACGGACGTTTAGTATGTTGCTATTGCTTTCTTCATGACTTATACATGTTCCTATGACTATGAGATTATGCAACTTCTGTTTACCGGAGGAACACTTTGTGTGCTACCAAACGTCACAACGTAACTGTTTGATTATAAAGGTGCTCTACAGGTGTCTCCGAAGGTACTTGTTGGGTTGGCGTATTTCGAGATTAGGATTTGTCAGTCTGAATGTCGGAGAGGTATCTCTGGGCCCGCTCGGTAATGCACATCACTATAAGCCTTGCAAGCATTGTAACTAATGAGTTAGTTACGGGATGATGTAGTACAGAACAAGTAAAGAGACTTGCCGGTAACGAGATTGAACTAGGTATTGGGATACCGATGATCGAATCTCGGGCAAGTAACATACCGATGACAAAGGGAACAACGTATGTCGTTATACGGTTTGAACGATAAAGATCTTCGTAGAATATGTGGGAGCCAATATGGGCATCCAGGTCCCGCTATTGGTTATTGACCGGAAACGTGTCTCGGTCATGTCTACATAGTTCTCGAACCCGTAGGGTCCGCACGCTTAACATTTCGTTGATGATATAGTATTATATGAGTTATGCATGTTGGTAACCGAATGTTGTTCGGAGTCTAGGATGAGATCATGGACATGACGAGGAACTCCAGAATGGTCCGGAGATAAAGTTTGATATATGGGATAATGGTGTTTGATCTCCGGAAGGGTTCCGGAATTCACCGGAAGGGTTCCGGAATTCACCGGAAGGGGTTCCGGATGTTTCCCGAAATGTTTGGGTACGAGAACACGTTATTTGGGCCAAAGGGGAAAGCCCACAAGGTTTTTGGAAAGCGCAAAAGGAAGTTTTGCAGAGTCCAATGGCCAGACGCCAGGGTCCCTAGCGTCTGGGTACAGACGCCGGGAACCCTGGCGTCTGGCCCTGGAGTCCGAGAAGGACTCTTGCCTTTCGGGTAAAACCGACTTTGTGGAGGCTTCTACTCCAAGTTTCGACCCCAAGGCTCAACATATAAATAGAGGGGCAGGGCTAGCACCAAAGACACATAAAGAAACACCAAGCCGTGTGTCGGCAACCCCGTCCCCTCTAGTTTATCCTCCGTCATAGTTTCCGTAGTGCTTAGGCGAAGCCCTGCGGAGATTGTTCTTCACCAACACCGTCACCACGCTGTCGTGCTGCCGGAACTCATCTACTACTTAGCCCGTCTTGCTGGATCGAGAAGGCGAGGACGTCATCGAGCTGAACTTGTGCCGAACTCGGAGGTGCCGTGCGTTCGGTACTTGGATCGGTCGGATCGTGAAGACGTACGACTACATCAACCGCGTTGATAAACGCTTCCGCTTAGCGATCTTCAAGGGTATGAAGATACACTCCCCTTCTCGTTGCTATACCTCACCATGATCTTGCATGTGCGTAGGAATTTTTTTAAAATTACTACGTTCCCCAACAGTGGCATCCGAGCCTAGGGTTTATGCATTGATGTTATATGCACGAGTAAAACACAAGTGAGTTGTGGGCGATACAAGTCATACTACTTACCAGCATGTCATACTTTGGTTCAGCGGTATTGTGAGATGAAGCGGCCCGGACCGACATTACGCGTACGCTTACGCGAGACTGGTTTCACCGTTACGAGCACTCGTGCTTAAAGGTGACTGGCGGGTGTCTGTCTCAAGTAGATATACCCATATCTGCTCAAATCATCTTGTGAAGGTCAGAAAATAACGATACTTGCCACGAGCATCAACACTCATTGGATCGCCTACATCGGTATGTATTATTTCCAGTAAGTCAGTAGCTTGTTCCATTGTTCCGGAGAACAGAGTTTTAGTCATCTTGCCCAAAAGGCATCGTTCGCAAGCATCAAATGATTCATAACCAAGTGATTCCAAAAATCCATCTATATGACCCAAACGGCAGTGCCACAAATAAGTTGCACTATCATTATTAACTTTGCATCTTTTGGCATCAATATTATGAATATGTGTATCACTACGATCGAGATCCAACAAACTATTTTCATTGGGTGTATAACCATCGAAGGTCTTATTCATGTAAACAGAATAACAATTATTCTTTAACTTCAAATGAGTAACCGTATCACAATAAACATGATCAAATCATATTCATGCTCAACGCAAACGCTAAATAACACTTATTTAGGTTTAACACTAATCCCGAAAATATAGGGAGTGTGTGATGATGATCATATCAATCTTGGAACTATTTCCAACACTCATCGTCACTTCCCCTCAACTAGTCTCTGTTTATTATGTAACTCCTGTTTCGAGTTACTAATCTTAGCAACCGAACAAGTATCAAATACTCAGGGGCTACTATAAACACTAGTAAGGCACACATCAAACACCTGTATATCAAATATACCCTTGTTCACTTTGCCATCCTTCTTATCCACCAAATATTTAGGGCATTTCCGCTTCCAGTGACCATTTCCTTTGCAGTGTAAGCACTCAGTTTCAGGCTTTGGTCCAGCTTTGGTCTTCTTCATGGGAGTGACAACTTGTTTGCCGTTCTACTTGAAGTGTCCCTTTGCCCTTTTTTTGAAACTAGTGGTCTTGTCAATCATCAACACTTGATGCTCTTTCTTGATTTCTACCTTCGTCGATTTCAACATCACGAAGAGCATGGGAATCGTTTTCGTCATCCCATGCATACTATAGTTCATCACGAAGTTCTAGTAACTTAGTGATGGTTACTAGAGAATTCTGTCAATCACTATCTTATCTGGAAGATTAACTCCCACTTGATTCAAGCGATTGAAGTACCCAGACAATCTGAGCACATGCTCACTAGTTGAGCGATTCTCCTCCATCATTTAGCTATAGAACTTGTTGGAGACTTCATATCTCTCAACTCGGGTATTTGCTTGAAATATTAACTTCAATTCCTGGAACATCTCATATGGTCCATGACGTTCAAAACATATTTGAAGTCCCGATTCTAAGCCGTTAAGAATGGTGCACTAGACTATCAAGTAGTCATTATATTGAGCTAGCCAAATGTTCATAATGTCTGCATTTGCTCCTGCAATAGGTCTATCACCTAGCGGTGCATCAAGGACATAATTCTTCTGTGCAGCAATGAGGATAAACCTCAGATCACGAATCCAATCCGCATCATTGCTACTAACATTTTTCAACACAATTTTCTCTAGGAACATATCAAAATAAACATATGAAAGCAACAACGCGAGCTATTGATCTACAACATAATTTGCAAAATATTACTAGGACTAAGTTCGTGATAAATTTAAGTTCAGTTAATCATATTACTTAAGAACTCCCACTTAGACAGACATCTCTCTAGTCATCTAAGTGATCACGTGATCCAAATCAACTAAACCATGTCCGATCATCATGTGAGATGGAGTAGTTTTCAATGGTGAACATCACTATGTTGATCATATCTACTATATGATTCACGTTCGACCTTTCGGTCTCCGTGTTCCGAGGCCATATTTGTATATGCTAGGCTCGTCAAGTTTAACCTGAGTATTCCGCGTGTGCAACTGTTTTGCACCCATTGTATTTGAACGTAGAGCCTATCACACCCGATCATCACGTGGTGTCTCAGCACGAAGAACTTTTGCAACGGTGCATACTCAGGGAGAACTCTTCTTGATAATTAGTGAGAGATCATCATAAAATTCTACCGTCAATCAAAGCAAGATAAGATGCATAAAGGATAAACATCACATGCAATCAATATAAGTGGTATGATATGGCCATCATCATCTTGTGCTTGTGATCTCCATCTCTGAAGCACCATCGTGATCACCATCGTCACCGGCGCGACACCTTGATCTCCATCATAGCATCGTTGTCATTACACCATCTATTGCTTCTACGACTATCGCTACCCCTTAGTGATAAAGTAAAGCAATTACAGGGCGCTTGCATTTCATACTATAAAGCGACAACCATATGGCTCCTGCCAGTTGCCGATAACTTCGGTTACAAAACATGATCATCTCATACAATAAAATATAGCATCACGTCTTGACCATATCACATCACAACATGCCCTGCAAAAACAAGTTAGACGTCCTCTACTTTGTTGTTGCAAGTTTTACGTGGCCGCTACAGGCTGAGCAAGAACAGTTCTTACCTACACATCAAAACCACAACGATAGTTCGTCAAGTTAGTGCTGTTTTATCCTTCTCAAGGACCGGGCATAGCCACACTCGGTTCAACTAAAGTTGGAGAAACTGACGCCCGCTAGTCACCTGTGTGCAAAGCACGGCGGAAAAACCAGTCTTGCATAAGCGTACGCGTAATGTCGGTCCGGGCCGCATCATCCAACAATACCGCCGAACCAAAGTATGACATGCTAGTAAGCAGTATGACTTGTATCGCTCGCAACTCACTTGTGTTCTACTCGTGCATATAACGTCTACGCATAAAACCTAGGCTCTGATACCACTATTGGGGAACGTAGTAATTTCAAAAAATTTCCTACGCACACGCAAGATCATGGTGATGCATAGCAACGAGAGGGGAGAGTGTTGTCCACGTACCCTCGTAGATCGTAAGAGGAAGCGTTATGACAACGCGGTTGATGTAGTCGTACGTCTTCACGATCCGACCGATCCAAGTATCGAACGTATGGCACCTCCGAGTTCAGCACACGTTCAGCTCGATGACGATCCCCGGACTCCGATCCAGCAGGGTGTCGGGGATGAGCCCCGTCAGCACGATGGCGTGGTGACGATGATGATGTTCTACCGATGGAGGGCTTCGCCTAAGCACCGCTACGATATAACCGAGGTGGAATATGGTGGAGGGGGGCACCGCACACGGCTAAGGAACGATCACGAAGATCAACTTGTGTGTCTAGAGATGCCCCCTGCCCCCGTATATAAAGGAGCCAAGGGGAAGGGGCGGCCGGCCTAGGAGGGGGCGCGCCATGGGGAGTCCTACTTCCACCGGGAGTAGGACTCCCTCCTTTCTTGTTGGAGTAGGAGAGAAGGAAAGAGGAGGAGAGGGAGAAGGAAAAGGGGGCTGCACCCCTTGTCCAATTCGGACCAGAGGGGTTGCATGCCTCCTTCCTTTTGGCCTCTCTCCTCTATTCCAGTATGGCCCAATAAGGCCCATATACTCCCTGGCGAATTCCCGTAAGTCTCCGGTACTCCGAAAAATACCCGAATCACTCGGAACCTTTTCGAAGTCCGAATATAGTCGTCCAATATATCGATCTTTACGTCTCGACCATTTCAAGACTCCTCGTCATGTCCCCGATCTCATCCGGGACTCCGGACTCCTTCGGTACATCAAAACTCATAAACTCATAATAAAACTGTCATCAAAACCTTAAGCGTGCAGACCCTACGGGTTCGAGAACTATGTAGACATGAACAAAACACATTTCCGGTCAATAACCAATAGCAAACCTGGATGCTCATATTGGCTCCCACATATTCTACGAAGATCTTTATCGGTCAAACCGCATAACAACATACATTGTTCCCTTTGTCATCGGTATGTTACTTGCCCGAGATTCGATCGTCGGTATCCCAATACCTAGTTCAATCTCGTTACCGGCAAGTCTCTTTACTCGTTCTGTAATACATCATCTCGCAACTAACTCATTAGTTACAATGCTTGCAAGGCTTATAGTGATGTGCATTACCGAGTGGGCCCAGAGATACCTCTCCGACAATCGGAGTGACAAATCCTAATCTCGAAATACGCCAACTCAACATGTACCTTTGGAGACACCTGTAGAGCTCCTTTATGATCACCCAGTTACGTTGTGACGTTTGGTAGCACACAAAGTGTTCCTTCGGTAAACGGGAGTTGCATAATCTCATAGTCATAGGAACATGTATAAGTTATGAAGAAAGCAATAGCAACATACTAAACGATCAAGTGCTAAGCTAACGGAATGGGTCAAGTCAATCACATCATTCTCCTAATGATGTGATCCCGTTAGTGAAATGACAACTCATGTCTATGGTTAGGAAACTTAACCATCTTTGATTCACGAGCTAGTCAAGTAGAGGCATACTAGTGACACTATGTTTGTCTATGTATTCACACATGTATTATGTTTCCGGTTAATACAATTCTAGCATGAATAATAAACATTTATCATGAAATAAGGAAATAAATAATAACTTTATTATTTCCTCTAGGGCATATTTCCTTCGGTCATCGTGCTGAATGTGTGCTGAACATGGAGGTGCCATATATTTGATACTTGGATCGGTTGGATCGCGAAGACATTCGACTACATCAACCGCGTTACTAAATGCTTCCGCTTTACATCTACGAGGGTACATGGACACACTCTCCCCGCTCGTTGCTATGCGTCTCCTAGATAGATCTTGTGTGATCGTAGGTAAATTTTTTGAAATACTACGTTCCCCAACATCTTGTCCATCACATCATTCTCTAATGATGTGATCCCGTTCATCAAATGACAACACATGTCTATGGCTAGGAAATTTAACCATCTTTGATTAATGAGCTAGTCAAGTAGAGGCATACTAGGGACACTCTGTCTGTCTATGTATTCACACATGCACTAAGTTTCCGGTTAATACAATTCTAGCATGAATAATAAACATTTATCATGATGTAAGGAAATATAAATAACAACTTTATTATTACCTCTAGGGAATATTTCCTTCAGTCTCCCACTTGCACTAGATTCAGTAATCTAGATAACATAGTAATGATCTTAACACCCATGGAGTCTTGGTGCTGATCATGTTTTGCTCGTGAGAGAGGCTTAGTCAACGGGTCTGCAACATTCAGATCCGTATGTATTTTCCAAATCTCTATGTCTCCCTCCTTGACTTGATCGCGGATGGAATTGAAGCATCTCTTGATGTGCTTGGTTCTCTTGTCAAATCTGGATTCCTTTGCCAAGGCAATTGCACCAGTATTGTGAAGGAAATATGCCCCAGAGGCAATAATAAAGTTGTTATTTATATTTCATTATATCATGATAAATGTTTATTATGCATGCTAGAATTGTATTAACCGGAAACTTAGTACATGTGTGAATACATAGACAACCAGAGTATCCCTGGTATGCCTCTACTAGACTAGCTCGTTAATCAAAGATGGTTAAGTTTCCTAGCCATAGACATGAGTTGTAATTTGATGAATGGGATCACATCATTAGAGAATGATGTGATGGACAAGACCCATCCGTTAGCTTAGCACTATGATCGTTTAGTTTATTGCTATTTCTTTCTTCATGACTTATACATGTTCCTATGACTATGAGATTTTGAAACTCCCGAATACCGGAGTAACACTTAGTGTGCTATCAAACGTCACAACGTAACTGGGTGATTATAAAGATGCTCCAGAAGTGTATCCGATGGAGTTTGTTGAGTTGGCTTAGATCGAGATTAGGATTTGTCACTCTGATTGTTGGAGAGGTATCTCTGGGCCCTGATGTCTACTACACAACCTTCTTCTTGTAGACGTTGTTGGGCCTGCAAGTGCACAGGTTTCTAGGACAGTAGCAAATTTCCCTCAAGTGGATGACCTAAGGTTTATCAATTCGTAGGAGGCGTAGGATGAAGATGGTCTCTCTCAAACAACCCTGCAACCAAATAACAAAAAGTCTCTTGTGTCCCCAACACACCCAATACAATGGTAAATTGTATAGGTGCACTAGTTCAGCGAAGAGATGGTGATAGAAGTGCAAAATAGATGGTAGATATAGGTATTTGTAATCTGAAATTATAAAAACAGCAAGGTAACAAGTGGTAAAAGTGAGCGTAAACGGTATTGCAATGATAGGAAACAAGGCCTAGGGTTCATATTTTCACTAGTGCAAGTTCTCTCAACAATAATAACATAGATAGAACATATGACAAGACATCAACATGCAACAAAGAGTCACTCCAAAGCCACTAATAGCGGAGAACAAATGTAGAGATTATGGTTGGGTACGAAACCACCACAAAGTTATTCTTTCGGATCGATCTATAAAAGAGTTCGTACTAGAATAACACCTTAAGATACAAATCAACCAAAACCCTAATGTCACCTAGATACTCCGTTGTCACCTCAAGTATCCGTGGGCATAATTATACGATATGCATCACACAATCTCAGATTCATCCAACCAACATAAAAGTACTTCAAAGAGTGCCCCAAAGTTTCTACCGGAAAGTCAAGAATGTGTGCCCACCCCTATGCATAGGTTCCCAATCTCACGAAACCCGCAAGTTGATCACCAAAACATACATCAAGTGGCACATGATATCCCATTGCCACCACAGATAATCACGGCAAGACATACATCAAGTGTTCTCATAAAGAGTCAATCCGATAAGAAAACTTCAAAGGGAAAACTCAATTCATCACAAGAGAGTAGAGGGGGAGAAACATCATAAGATCCAACTACAATAGCAAAGCTCGGGATACATCAAGATCGTGCCATAGAGGGAACACGAGAGAGAACACGAGAGAGAGAGAGAGAGATCAAACACATAGCTACTGGTACATACCCTCAGCCCCGAGGGTGAACTACTCCCTCCTCGTCATGGATAGCTCCGGGATGATGAAGATGGCCACCGGTGATGGGATCCCCCTTCGGCAGGGTGCCGGAACGGGCTCCCGAGAGGTTTTTCATGGCTACAGAGGCTTGCGGTGGCAGAACTCCCGATCTATCTTCTGTTCTGGAAGTTTTAGGGTACGTAGGTATATATGGGTGCAGGGGGTACGTCGGTGGACCTCCGGGCTGCTCACGAGGTAGGGGGCGCGCCCAGGGGGCACGCCCTCCACCCTCGTGGGCAGCCCGGGACTCCCCTGGCGTGCACTCCAAGCCCATCTGGTTGGTTTCCTTCCAAAATTAACTTCTCTAGTTGATTTTGTTCCGTTTTGACTCCGTCTGATATTCCTTTTCCACAAAACACTGAAATAGTCATAAAACAGCAAATATGGGCTGGGCCTCTGGTTAATAGGTTAGTCCCAAAAATAATATAAAAGTGATAATAAAGCCCAATATTGCCAAAAACAGTAGATAAAGTAGCATGGAGCAATCAAAAATTATAGATACGTTGGAGATGTATCAAGCATCCCCAAGCTTAATTCCTGCTCGTCCTCGAGTAGGTAAATGATAAAAAAGAATTTTTGATGCTGAGTGATACTTTGGCATAATTTCAATGTAGATCTTCTTAACTGTGATATGAATATTCATATCCGAAAGATTCAAGACAAAAGTTCATATTAACACAAAAATAATAATACTTCAAGCATACTAATCAAAGCAGTCATGTCTTCTCAAAATAACATGGCAAAAGAAAGTTATCCCTACAAATTCATATAGTTTGGCTATGCTCCATCTTCCCCACACAAAATATTTAAATCATGCACAACCCCGATGACAAGCCAAGCAATTGTTTCATACTTATGACATTCTCAAAACTTTTTCAATCTTCACGCAATACATGAGCGTGAGCCATGGATATAGAACTACAGGTGGAATAGAAGGGTGGTTGTGGAGAAGACAAAAAGAGGGAAGATAGTCTCACATCAACTAGGCATATCAACGGGCTATGGAGATGCCCATCAATAGATATCAATGTGAGTGAGTAAGGATTGCCATGCAACGGATGCACTAGAGCTATAAGTATATGAAAGCTCAACAAAAGAAACTACCTGGGTGTGCATCCAACTCGCTTGCTCATGAAGACCTAGGGCATTTGAGGAAGCCCATCATTGGAATATACAAGCCAAGTTCTATAATGAAAAATTCCCACTAGTATATGAAAGTGACAAAATGAGAGACTCTCTATCATGAAAATCTTGGTGCTACTTTGAAGCACAAGTGTGGTAAAAGGATAGTAGCATTGTACCTTCTCTCTTTTTCTCTCATTTTTTTATTTGGGACTTTCTCTTCTCTTTTTTTATGGCCTCCTTTTTTTGTAAAGTTCGGAGTCTCATCCCGACTTATGGGGGAATCATAGTATCCATCATCCTTTCCTCACTTGGGACAATGCTCTAATAATGATGATCATCACACTTTTATTTTTCTTACAACTCAATAATTACAACTCGATACTTAGAACAAAGTATGACTCTATATGAATGCCTCCGGCGGTATACCGGGATATGCAATGAATCATGAGTGACATGTATGAAAGAATTATGAACAGTGGCTTTGCCACAAATACGATGTCAACTACATGATCATGGTAGCAATATGACAATGATGGAGCGTGTCATAATAAACGGAACGGTGGAAAGTTGCATGGCAATATATCTCGGAATGGCTATGGAAATGCCATGATAGGTAGGTATGGTGGCTGTTTTGAGGAAGATATATGGTGGGTGTATGATACCGGCGAAAAGTACGCGGTATTAGAGAGGCTAGCAATGGTGGAAGGATGGGAAAAAGTGCGTATAATCCATGGACTCAACATTAGTCATAAAGAACTCATATACTTGTTGCAAAAATCTAGAAGTTATCAAAGCAAAGTATTACGCGCATGCTCCTAGGGGGATAGATTGGTAGGAAAAGACCATCGCTCGTCCCCGACCGCCACTCATAAGGAAGACAATCAATAAATAAATCATGCTCCGAGTTCATCACATAACAGTTCACCATACGTGCATGCTACGGGAATCACAAACTTCAACACAAGTATTATTTGAATTCACAACTACTTAACTAGCACGACTCTAATATCACCATCTTCATATCTCAAAACAATTATCAAGCATCAAACTTATCTTAGTATTCAACGCACTCAAAAGAAAGTTTCACATATCTTGAACACCAAGTATATTAACATTAAGCGAATTACCATAATATTAAAGACTCTCAAAATAATCTAAGTGAAGCATTAGAGATAAATAGTTTCTTTAAAACAAATCCACTACCGTGCTCTAAAAGATATAAGTGATGCACTAGAGCAAAAGACAAACTACTCCGAAAGATATAAGTGAAGATCAATGAGTAGCTAAATAATTATGCAACTATGCGAAGACTCTTTTTCATTTAATAATTTCAGATCATGATACTTTATTCAAACAGCAATCAAAGCTAAATAGAACTACATTGCAAGGATAGCACAGCTCATGTGAAGAAGCAAAAACTTAGGCTCAACTGATACTAATCGATAGTTGTTGAAGAAGAAAGGTGGGATGCCTACCGGGGCATCCCCAAGCTTAGATGCTTGAGACTTCTTGAAATATTATCTTGGGGTGTCTTGGTCAACCCCAAGCTTGAACCTTTGTGTCTCCTTAATTCCTCTCATATCATAGTTTCTTCTTTTTATCAAAAGCTTCATTCACAACAAACTCAACAAGAACTCGTGAGATAGGTTAGTATAAACCAATGCAAAACCTAATAATTTCCTACTGTAACAAATCAATAAAATTATTATTCAACATTGAATACTAAATGCCTCTGCATATTTAATACTCCTATCTTCAAATAGAATCATTAAACAAGCAAACATATGCAAACAATGCAACCATAACAGCAATCTGCCAAAACAGTACAGTCTGTAAAGAATGCAAGAGTCATCATACTTCCCTAACTCCAAAAATTATGAACTAAAATTCCCACTGTAATAAATTTATCAGATCTCAATAAGCAAAAGGATTCAACATTATACCATTCTCTGACTTTTCTAGGGAATTTTTGCAACAGCGGTAAACTTTCTGTTTTCAAACAGCAACATGTATACTAGCAAAATAAGCATGGCAAAGGCTATCCTTGACTTTTTTATTGGAACTAAAGATGCAAAACGTTATTATAAATAACAGAAAGTAAATAATAACAAAAGAAAATGACGCTCCAAGCAAAACACATATCATGTGGTGAATAAAAATATAGCTCCAAGTAAAGTTACCGATGGTACGAAGATGAAAGAGGGGATGCCTTCCGGGGCATCCCCAAGCTTAGGCTCTTGGTTGTCCTTGAATATCTTGGGGTGCCATGGGCATCCCCAATCTTAGGCTCTTGCCACTCCTTATTCCATAGTCCATCGAATCCTTACCCAAAACTTGAAAACTCCACAACACAAAACTCAACAGAAAACTCGTAAGCTCCGTTAGTATAAGAAAATAAAACCACCACTTAGGTACTGTAATGAACTCATTCTAAATTCATATTGGTGTAATATCTACTGTATTCCAACTTATCTATGGCTCATACCCTTCGATACTACTCATAGATTCATCAAAATAAGCAAACAACACATAGAAAACAGAATCTATCAAAAACAGAACAGTCTGTAGTAATCGGTATCAAACGTATACTTCTGGAACTCCAAAAATCCTACCAAATTAGGAAGTCCTAAGCAATTCGTGTACCAATCCAGAGCAAAATGAGTCAGATCATAATCACGTTTCTGTGAAATAACAAAACTAATTTAGTGGGTGCAAAAGTTTCTGATTTTCAGCAGGATCAACACAACTATCACCGCAAGCCATCCTAAAGGTCTTACTTGGCACTTTATTGAAACAAAAGCTATAAAACATGATTACTACAGTAGCATAATCATGTGAACACACAAAAACAGTAAGAATAAATATTGGGTTGTCTCCCAACAAGCGCTTTTCTTTAATGCCTTTTAGCTAGGCATAATGATGACAATGATGCTCACATAAAAGATAAGAGTTGAAACATAACGGGGGCATCATGAAGCATATGACTAGCACATTTAAGTCTAACCCACTTCCTATGCATAGGGATTTTGTGAGCAAACAACTTATGGGAACAATAATCAACAAGCATAGGAAGGTAACACAAGCATAGCTTCAAGAATTTAAGCACATAGAGAGGAAACTTGATATTATTGCAATTCCTGCAAGCATATGTTCCTCCCTCATAATAATTTTCAGTAGCATCATGAATAAATTCAACAATATAACCAGCACCTAAAGCATTCTTTTCATGATCTACAAGCATAGAAAATTTACTACTCTCCACATAAGCAAAATTCTTCTTTATAGCATACGTATCATCACAATAATCATCATAGATAGGAGGCATGCTTTCATCATAGTAAATTTGCTCATAAAAGCTTGGGGGACAAAGAATATCATCTTCATCAAACATAGCTTCCCCAAGCTTGTGGCTTTGCATATCATTAGCATCATGGATATTCAAGGAATTCATACTAACAACATTGCAATCATGCTCATCATTCACATATTTCATGCCAAGCATTCTATGTAATTCTTCTTCTAGCAGTTGAGCACAATTTTCCTTCCCATCATTTTCACGAAAGATATTAAAAAGACAAAGCATAAGAGACAAACTCAATTCCATTTTTTTGTAATTTTCTTTTATAGACTAACTAGTGCTAAAACAAGAAACAAAAAGATTCGATTGCAAGATCTAAAGATATACCTTCACTTACCTAGCCTCCCTGGCAACGGCGCCAGAAAAGAGCTTGATGTCTACTACACAACCTTCTTCTTGTAGACGGTGTTGGGCCTGCAAGTGCACAGGTTTGTAGGACAGTAGCAAATTTCCCTCGAGTGGACGACCTAAGGTTTATCAATCCGTAGGAGGCATAGGATGAAGATGGTCTCTCTCAAACAACCCTGCAACCAAATAACAAAAAGTCTCTTGTGTCCCCAACACACCCAATACAATGGTAAATTGTATAGGTGCACTAGTTCGGCGAAGAGATGGTGATACAAGTGCAAAATAGATGGTAGATATAGGTGTTTGTAATCTGAAATTATAAAAACAGCAAGGTAACAAGTGGTAAAAGTGAGCGTAAACGGTATTGCAATGATAGGAAACAAGACCTAGGGTTCATACTTTCACTAGTGCAAGTTCTATCAACAATAATAACATAGATAGAACATATAACAAGCCCTCAACATGCAACAAAGAGTCACTCCAAAGCCACTAATAGCAGAGAACAAACGTAGAGATTATGGTCGGGTACGAAACCACCACAAAGTTATTCTTTCGGATCGATCTATAAAAGAGTTCGTAATAGAATAACACCTTAAGACAAAAATCAACCAAAACCCTAATGTCACCTAGATACTCCATTGTCACCTCAAGTATCAGTGGGCATGATTATACGATATGCATCACACAATCTCAGATTCATCCAACCAACATAAAAGTACTTCAAAGAGTGCCCCAAAGTTTCTACCGGAGAGTCAAGAACGTGTGCCAACCCCTATGCAAAGGTTCCCAAGTGTCACGAAACCCACAAGTTGATCACCAAAACATACATCAAGTGGATCAATAGAATAACCCATTATCACCACGGTTATCCCACGCAAGACATACATCAAGTGTTCATAAAAGACTCAATCCGATAAGATAACTTCAAAAGGGGAAACTCAATTCATCACAAGAGAGTAGAGGGGGAGAAACATCATAAGATCCAACTACAATAGCAAAACTCGGGATACATCAAGATCGTGCCATAGATGGAACACGAGAGAGAACACGAGAGAGAGAGATCAAACACATAGCTGCTTGTTCATACCCTCAGCCCCGAGGGTGAACTACTCCCTCCTCGTCGTGGATAGCGTCGGGATGATGAAGGTGGCCTCTGGTGATGGGATCCCCCTCCGGCAGGGTGCTGGAATAGTGTCCCGGTTGGTTTTTGGTGGCTACAGAGGCTTGCGGTGGCGGAACTCCCGATCTATCTTCTGTTCTGGAAGTTTTAGGGTACGTAGGTATATATGGGTGCAGAGAGAACGTCGGTGGAGCTACGATGGCCCCACGAGGCAGGGGGCGCGCCCAGGAGGGAGGGCGCGCCCCCACCCTCGTGAGCACCTCCTGTATCTTCTGACATGGGGTCCAAGTCCATCAGGTGGGTTTCCTTCCAAAAATAACTTCTCCAGTTGATTTCGTTCCGTTTTGACTCCGTCTGATATTCCTTTTCCTCGAAACACTAAAATAGGCATAAAACAACAAATCTGGGCTGGGCCTCCGGTTAATAGGTTAGTCCCAAAAATAATATAAAAGTGGATAATAAAGCCCAATATTGCCTAAAACAGTAGATAAAGTAGCATGGAGCAATCAAAAATTATAGATACGTTGGAGACGTATCAGAGTGCTATTCCTTACAAGTTATACCAAGAAATTAGGGAAGACATAGCACCTACAGAGTTAGAAGACATAGATGTTACTATTAAACTTGCTAATAGAGACACCATATCACCGTGTGGGATTATTAGAGATGTTGAAGTCTTGTGTGGGAAGATAAAATATCCTACTGATTTTCTTGTTCTTGGTGTTGGAAATATGCCCTAGAGGCAATAATAAATGGTTATTATTATATTTCTTTGTTCATGATAATTGTCTATTATTCTTTCTATAACTGTATTATCCGGAAATCATATTACACGTGTGAATACATAGACCACAACATGTCCCTAGTAAGCCTCTAGTTGACTAGCTCGTTGATCAACAGATAGTCATGGTTTCCTGACTATGGGCATTGGATGTCGTTGATAACGGGATCACATCATTAGGAGAATGATGTGATGGACAAGACCCATTCCTAAGCATAGCACAAAGATCGTATAGTTCGTTTCGCTAGAGCTTTTCAAAATGTCAAGTATCATTTCCTTAGACCATAAGATTGTGCAACTCCCAGATACCGTAGGAGTGCTTTGGGTGTGCCAAACGTCACAACGTAACTGGGTGGTTATAAAGCTGCACTACTGGTATCTCCGAAAGTGTCTGTTGGGTTGGCACGAATCGGGACTAGGATTTGTCACTCCGTATGACGGAGAGGTATCTCTGGGCCCACTCAGTAATGCATCATCATAATGAGCTCAATGTGACCAAGTGTCTGGTCACGGGATCATGCATTACGGTACGAGTAAAGTGACTTGCCGGTAACGTGACTGAACGAGGTATTGGGATACCGACGATCGAGTCTCAGGCAAGTAACGTACCGATTGACAAAGGGAATTGTATACGGGATTGATTGAATCCTCGACATCGTGGTTCATCCGATGAGATCATGGAGGAGCATGTGGGAGCCAACATGGGTATCCAGATCCCGCTGTTGGTTATTGACTGGAGAGGCGTCTCGGTCATGTCTGCATGTCTCCCGAACCCGTAGGGTCTACACACTTAAGGTTCGGTGACGCTAGGGTTGTAGAGATATGAATATGCAGTAACCCGAAAGTTGTTTGGAGTCCCAGATGAGATCCTGGACGTCACGAGGAGTTCCGGAATGGTCCGGAGGTGAAGAATTATATATAGGAAGTGTTGTTTCGACCATCGTGAAAGTTTCGGGGGTCACCGGTATTGTACGGGGACCACCGGAAGGGTCCCGGGGGTCCACCGGGTGGGGCCACCTATCCCGGAGGGCCCCATGGGATGAAGTGGGAGGAGAACCAGCCCCTGGCGGGCTGGTGCGCCCCCCCCCCCTTGGGCCCCTCCTGCGCCTAGGGTTGGGAACCCTAGGGGAGGGGGCGCCTCCACTTGCCTTGGTGGGCAAGGCACCCCCTTGGCCGCCGCCCCCTAGGAGATCCCATCTCCTAGGGCCGGCGCCCCCCCTGGGGACCCTATATATAGAGGGGGGAGGGAGGGCAGCCGCACCCTTGCACTTGGCGCCTCCCTTCCCCCTTGCTACACCTCTCCCTCCCGCAGACGCTTGGCGAAGCCCTGTCGGGATCCCTGCTGCATCCACCACCACGCCGTCGTGCTGCTGGATCTGCATCAACCTCACCTTCCCCCTTGCTGGATCAAGAAGGAGGAGACGTCACGCTGACCGTATGTGTGTTGAACGCGGAGGTGCCGTCCGTTCGGTGCTAGGATCTCCGGTGATTTGGATCACGACGAGTACGACTCCCTCAACCCCGTTCTCTTGAACGCTTCTGCTCGCGATCTACAAGGGTATGTAGATGCACTCCTCTCTCTCTCGTTGCTGGATGAACTCCTAGATTGACCTTGGTGAACGTAGGAAATTTTTTATTTTATGCAATGTTCCCCAACACTTGGTACCCCGCAAGATGACTTCTGTCCCATTATTTTTGGTAGACCTTTCTTCAACACAGTAAATGCTAGGATAGATTGTCAGAAACAAACTGTGGGTGTTAGCTTTGGTGATGAGTCTCATGAGTTTAATTTTTCCAAGTTTAGTAGAAACCATCATGAAAAAGAATTTCCTAGTAAGGATGAATTAATTGATCTTGCTTCTATTGTTGTGCCACCTACTGATCCTTTAGAGCAATACTTGCTAGACCATGAAAATGATTTACATATGCAGGAAAGAAATGAAATAGATAATATTTTCTTTGAACAACGTCCTCTACTTAAACACAATTTGCCTATTGAAACTGTCGGAGGTCCTCCTCCACATAAAGGTGGTCCTGTGTTTGAATTAAAACAATTGCCAGACACTTTGAAATATGCTTATCTTGATGAAAAGAAGATATATCCTGTTATTATTAGTGCTAACCTTTCAGAACATGAAGACGAAAGATTATTGAAGGTTCTAAGGAAGCACCAAGCTGCTATTTGATATACTCTTGATGATTTAAAGGGCATTAGTCCCACTCTATGTCAGCACAAAATTAATATGGAACCTGATGCTAAACCAGTTGTTGATCACCAACGTCGATTGAATCCGAAGATGAAAGAGGTGGTAAGAACGGAAATATTAAAACTTCTGGAAGTAGGTATAATCTATCCTATAGCTGATACTAGATGGGTAAGCCATGTTCATTGTGTCCCTATGAAAGGAGGTATTACTGTTGTTCCTAATTGAAAGGATTGATATAGTTGACTAGAGCGGGGGTGAATAGGCAACTAACAATTTTTAGCTTTTCTTTACCAAATTAAAGTTTGCATCAAAGTAGGTTGTCTAGATATGCAACTAGGTGAGCAACCTATATGATGCAACAACAATAAGCACACAAGCAAGCAAGGGATAGACCACAATAAAACTTGCACAAGTAAAGGTAAGAGATAACCAAGAGTGGAACCGATGAAGACGAGGATGTGTTACCAAAGTTCCTTCCCTTTGAAGGGAAGTACGTCTCCGTTGGAGTAGTGTGGAGGCACAATGCTCCCCAAGAAGCCACTAGGGCCACCGTATTCTCCTCACTCCCTCACACAATGTGAGATGCCGTGATTCCACTATTGGTGCCCTTGGAGGCGGCGACCGAACCTTTACAAACAAGGTTGCGACAGTCTCCACAACTTAATTGGAGGCTGCCTGCGATACCACGAAGCTTCACCACAATGGACTATGGCTCCGCGGTGACCTCAACTGTCTAGGGTGCTCAAACACCCAAGAGTAACAAGATCCGCAAGGGATTAGTGGGGGGAATCAAATTTCTGTTAGTGGAAGTGTAAATCGGGGCCTTCTCAACCAATCCATAGAAAATAAACAAGTTTGATTGGCTAGGGAGAGAGATCGAGTGAAACACTACAAAAAAGACACATTCGTGACATTTTGGGCCGAACAAATTTTTTGCCTGTCATACTTATGACACTTCTATGACAATAATTGGGAAAAAACCCGGTATCATCATAGATGTGGTGGGGTCCTACTTCTATGACAAAAAATCATGACAAAAAATGGACTTTTCATCCTGGGCGGGCTAGAGACGCAGCTGCATGACATTCTTTGGGCCGTCCATGACAAAAAAAAACCATGGTAGAAGCGAGGGCGAGGAAAATGTCGGGGTGTTCCCGGTTACGGTGGGTGGTCGGGGCCGAGTGATGCGTGTTTCTCTCGTACACACACGCGCGTGGGTGCGAGGCATTGGGCTCTAACAGAACCCGAGCGAGGCATTGGGCTCTAACTGAACCCGAGCGATTGCACTGCAGGCTACGCGTTACTGAACCCGAGCGACCGATCGATGGCTATTAACTGAACCCGATCGAGCAATTCCTTCGCTACTACTGCTAACTGAAGCCGATCAATGCTGCCTCTGGATGAACAGTGAGGGTTGCTGGGGGGTGGATGAACAAATCCCGGTGGGGGTGGGTGAACAGGACCCCGTGGTGTTGCCTCTGGATGAACAGGACCCTGATCGATCGAGCCGGTTGGGGCTGGATGAACAGGACCCCGTGGAGGGCAGGATGAACAGGACCACCCCGTGGAGGGGTGGATGAACAGTAGACGGTGGAGGGGTGGATGAACAATAGCCCGTGGAGGGCTGGTTGAACAGGAGCCCGTGGAGAGGGTTGGTTGAATAGTAGCCAGTGGAGTAGCGTGCGGTAGAGGTTGGATGAGCATGAGCCTGTCACTACTAGGAAAAGGGCTATAGATGGGATTGACACTAATGGCGCACCAGAAAGATGGTGCGCCATTAGTATATACTAATGGCGCACCACAATCTGATGCGCCATTAGTGTTTAAACTACTAATGGCGCACCATGCTACGGGTGCGCCATTAGTATCAAATTTTTTTTAACTAGTGCGCCTGTCCAAACATACTAATGGCGCATCCGGGCAAAGTGCGCCATTAGTAGTTGTAACTACTAATGGCGCACCTGTCAGCAGGTGCGCCATTAGTATAGAATTTTTTTTTTGAACTAGTGCGCCTATCCAAACATACTAATGGCGCATCCTGCCCAAGTGCGCCATTAGTAGTTGTAACTACTAATGGCGCACCAGGCGGTGGGTGCGCCATTAGTATAGAATTTTTTTTTTGAACTAGTGCGCCTATCCAAACATACTAATGGCGCATCCTGCTTAAGTGCGCCATTAGTAGTTGTAACTACTAATGGCGCACCATGGAAGAGGTGCGCCATTAGTAAGTGGGCAACAACAAGATATTTGGGACAGCCTCTCCTACCCACACACTCACTTTCTCCCCACTTCATTCTCTCCACCTCCTCCTTGTCTCGGGTGCCTCCTCTTTTTGACCTCATTTCCACCATAGATTCATTCAAATTAAGTGGTTAAATTACCTTGTTTTAATAGGTAAGTAAGGGGGGAAGCTATATTTAGGTTGTTCTCCTTACAACAATGTGCACATGCACTTTTTACGGCCTAGCTAGATCTATGTATGTTCGTGGTGTTGCATATGTTTGTGGTGTTGCATATGTGTTTGTGTTTGGAGGTGTACCGGTATTTGATATGTGATAGTTGCCAATATTTTGCCAGAATGTTGATTCATTTCCGTTTCGGCGAGAATTTTGGCATTAAGCATTCTTTTTGGTCCTATTTTTAGGGAAAGTCATGCCAAATTTTTGTTTGGTTCTAAAATATCGTTTTGCTCTACCCCGCAGGCGACCATGGTCCGCACGATGACCGAAGGCATCGTGAATAGGTTTTTGAGGTCCGCGAAGGCCGAGATGCTTCAAAAGAACGAGACGGAGATAAGATGTCCGTGTCGAAGATGCAAGCTGAAGAGCCTTATTGCGGACCCGGATTCCGGGCAGGTGCGGGACCACCTGCTGTTGCGTGGTTTCATGGATGGCTATCGGTGGCAAGGTGATGAAGATGACTACGAAGTCGTCCATGCAGGCCGGGCAAGAAATGAGGAAGGGCAGCAAGACAACCACCGCGGCTCGGGCGGGCGAGAAGACGAAGAATCCCCAGGAGATGATCACGACTGTGATGCTGTACACAGTCATCATGTAGAAGATGCAGGACATGATGATGAGGAAGATGCCGGAGCAGGCGACGGGCATGATCATGAAGATGATGATGCCGGCGGAGCAGACGACGCTGGACCATCGATGGGCTGGGTGCAGGACCCTCATATTCAAGAGCTGCTTCTCAAGCAGATGGATAACGCAAGAGCTGCCGCCCGAGAGAAAGCCAAGATGGATCAACTTGAGTTAGACGCGGTTACTCCATTGTATGAAGGATGGAGGCCCGAGGATACCCGCCTGAAAGTAACGCTCATGGCCCTGGAGATGAAGGTAAAACACAAAATGACCGACACATGCTTCGACGAGAACATGTCATTCTGGCACGAACGTCTTCCCAAGGGGAACAAGTGCCCGACCAGTTTGGAGGAGGCGAAGAAAATCGTGTGTCCTCTGGATTTACCGCACGTGAAATACCATGTGTGCATGAACAATTGCATCATTTATCGGGACGAGCACGCGGAGTCTACCATATGTCTAGTGTGCGGCGTCACTCGATACAAGAAGAGGAAGAAAGCTCCTCGAAAAGTGGTGTGGTACTTTCCGATCACTCCTCGTCTGCAGCGCTATTTCGCGGACCCTAAGGTAGCAAAGCTCCTGCGTTGGCACGCGGATAGGGAGGAGAAGAAGCGGGAAGATGACGCAAATGATCCGGAGATAGATAAAAAAGACAAGATGCTGAGTCACCCTAAGGATGCGAGCCAGTGGCAAGCGTTGAACTTCGAAGACTCGGAATTTGGGAACGATCCAAGGAACATCGTGCTAGGCGCGAGCACCGATGGAGTCAATCCGTTTGGCAGCCAGAGAAGCACACATAGCACCTGGCCTGTGTTTGTGTGGATGTACAACCTTCCCCCCTGGTTGTGCATGAAGAGGAAGTAAATTCACATGAGTATGCTAATTGAAGGGCCGAAACAACCAGGGAACGACATCAATCTGTATCTGGGGCTGCTGAAAGAGGAGCTTGACACGCTGTGGAAAACGCCAGCCAATACGTGGGACGCCGCAGAGAAAGAATATTTCCCTATGAGAGCCGCACTGCTCACGACGGTGCACGACTATCTCGGTTACGGATATCTTGCGGGGCAGGTAGTCCACGGATTTTCTGGATGCGTAAGGTGCATGGATGACACAACGTATCGCCAGCTAGATAGAGATCCCGGGTCTTCGAAAACCGTGTTCATGGGACATCGAAGGTGGCTTCGCGACGATGACCCGTGGAGGAAACGCAAGGATCTGTTCGATGGTGAAACCGAACCCCGAAAACGCCCGTGTACGAGGAGCGGCGAGGAAATAGACAAGCTGTTGAAAAATTGGAAAGACTGCCCACTGCTGGGAAAGAAGCAAAAGGCGCCAGAGCCGGGAAAGAAGCGAAAGGCGCCAGAGCCGCTGCTGAAGGTATGGAAAACGAGGTCTGTTTTCTGGGACTTGCCGTACTGGAAGATCCACCGTGTGCCTCACAGCCTTGATGTCATGCATATCACGAAGAACGTGTGCGAGAGTCTGCTTGGTACCCTGCTCAACATGCCAGAGAGGACCAAAGATGGGCCGAAAGCAAGGGCAGACTTGAAATCAATGGGCATCAGGCAGGAGCTTCACGCTATATATGATGATGATGATGATGATGATGATGATGATGATGATGATGATGATGATGATGATGATGATGATGATGAGGCGAAGCAGGACACAGAAAGTCGTCGCAAAGGCAAAAAGGCCAAGAAGACCGGAAATGACTACCCTCCCGCGTGCTTCACTCTAAGTCAGGAGGAGATCGAGCAGTTTTTCACCTGCCTCCTAGGAGTAAAACTTCCTTACGGTTACGCGGGGAAGATAAGGAGATACCTAGACCCAGCGAAGCAGAAGTTCAGCGGGATGAAGTCTCACGACTGTCACGTGCTGATGACGCAGATACTTCCAGTTGCAATCCGTGGGATCATGGACGCGCACGTCCGTGAAACGCTATTTGGCCTATGCAACTTCTTCGACGTCATCTCTCGGAAGTCGATTGGCGTGAGGCAACTCAGAAGGCTACAGGAAGAGATCGTGGTGATACTATGCGAGCTTGAGATGTACTTCCCGCCCGCATTCTTCGACGTTATGGTGCATCTGCTGGTCCATATAGTGGAGGATATCATCCAACTCGGGCCGACGTTCCTGCACAGCATGATGCCGTTCGAAAGGATGAATGGTGTCATCAAAGGATACGTTCGCAACATGTCACGTCCAGAAGGAAGCATAGCCAGGGGCTTTCTGACCGAAGAGTGCATCTCCTACTGCAGGAATTATCTAGGCATCGAGAACCCCGTTGGTCTGCCCGTCAACAGGCACCTCGGTAGGCTCGCTGGATGGGGTCACCATGAGGGTCGCCGCGAAATGCATGTCGACTTCGAGGGTCGACTCGCCGACTTTGAAAGAGCAAACCTAGTCGCGCTACAACACATAGACGTGGTCGATCCTTGGGTGGTAGAGCACAAAACGTTTATTAAAAAGAGGTACAATGACCGAGGCCAATAGAGGACGGACGGAGATACACTCAAAGAGCACAACTCATGTTTCACGCGTTGGTTCAAGCATAAGCTTCTGTCGTACCCTTTACATGAGGATTCTTCCGCGGAAGAACAACTCATATTCGCCTTGTCACAGGGCGCCGAGCACAACTTGATGACCTATGAGGCGTACGATATCAATGGCTACACATTCTACACCGAGGCCAAGGACATGAAGAGCGATGGTTATCAGAACTCCGGGGTAACGATGGAATCCTACACCGGTAACGACAAGGACAGATACTACGGAAGGATCGAGGAGATCTGGGAGCTGAGCTACGCTGGAGAGAAGGTCCCGATGTTCCGTGTCAGATGAGCCAAGAACGTCATAAAAGAAGACCGGTTTTCACCACCATGGTTATACCCGAAGCCAAATCCAAGACCGCGGGCGCAAACGTCACCGCGAAAAATGAGCCATGGGTACTGGCTTCCCAAGTGGACCAATGCTTCTTCATTACCGACCCGCCAAAGCCCAGTCGTGTTGTCGTGAGGAGAGGCAAAAGGAAGATCATCGGAATGGATGGAGTAGCCAATGAGCAAGACTTCGACAAGTACGGCGACCCGAGGATCGAACATGACGACGATGATGAAGTAGCAGCATACACAACAGGAAGAAGCAGGACCACCCTACCTAAAGGACGTCCGTTCCACAGAAGAACTCCATTTGCGAAAAAGAAGGGCAAGAAGATTGTGAACAGATAGCTAGCTAAGATCGATTGTATTTAAATCGTAGCCTTCATTTCTCGATTGTATTTCATGGTACTTTTTGAACTATCATCAATATTTTTAAATTTCATGGACACTTGATCTCGATCCCCCTCCATCTCGATCGCTATCCCACCTCGCCAGATCCGGCCCCCCTCGCCGCCGAGCACCCCCCCAGTCCACCGGCCGCCGCCGCCGACCCCCCGCACCCTCGATTCCCCTACTCAACCGCCGCCGCCGCCCCCCCGCACCCCGCGCACCGTCTTATAAAAAAAATTAGTATCAAACAGCTTTTTAAATGCTACTGTCTTATAAAAAAATATTACTGTTATTATTTAAACAAGTTTGAACATATTTAAACATAAATAAGTATCAAACAGCTTTTTAAATGCTAAAAAAAATTTGTGGAGCCTGGGAGTCGAACCCATGACCTCCTGGTGTGAGAACTGGCTGCTGACCAGTCGAGCTAGTAGAGTGGGCTTGACATAGATAGGTTCTGGTACTACATAACCTTTCGGCTCGAGTTGAAATAAAAAAAATACTAATGGCGCACCACGGTGAGGTGCGCCATTAGTTTTGTGGCCCCCCTTCGCCCGATCCCCCCTTCGCCCGATCCCCCTCGCCAGTTCTCTCCCTCTCGATCCACCGCCGCCGCCGCCGCTGCCCTCGCCCTCGCCCTCGCCCTCGCCCTCTCCCTCCCTCACCCTCTCCTCGCCGCCCGGACGCCGCCCGGAC
>NC_041381.1:331735455-331784690 GCF_002162155.2 Triticum dicoccoides | reverse complement strand
TAACAGAAAACAATTTGTGATGATTTTGCTAGTTTGCTGGGTTTTGTCTCCGACCATCGTGTCGTGATGATTTTGCAGGTACCCCGAGAGGCCCTTGAGTTTGCCGGAATGTCGATTAACTTCCGTTCCGGCAAATTCGGGTACTCCATATGTCCTATTTTCAGCAAAGGTCATGCTGAAATTTTCCGTGAATTTTAGCATGACTTTGCTAAAAATAGGACATATGGGGTACTTGTGACTAATGCATAGGCCGGGGTATCTTAGTAGTTAATTAAGTAGGATCAAGTGCCCCGGCGTACTTGTGACTAATGCATGGCTTTTAGGGTGCCTCGGTGTCGATAAAAACCGAAATGATGAAAAGTTAGGCTTTTAGGGTGCCTTGGCGTCGAAAAACCCTCAATGATAAAAGCTTAGATTTTAGGATGCCTCGGTGTCGACAAACCCTATATGGGACAAGGAGTAGGCAGACCGTGCCGAGCAAGGCCTACCGCCCCTCTTCGATAAATACGGTGACAAGCAGACCAGGAACTTTGTCAGGGCCCGGTACAAGAAGGACCCGAAAACAAAGGAGCTTACCACGGATCCGAAGACCAGGCGGCTTGAGCTTGTTCTGGTAAGGAATACACCCCCGCGTAATTAGCTCCATATGGTTGCATTCTAATTAATGAAGCCGAATTTCTAAATGGTTCACATTCCTTCCGCAGGCGACTGAAAGCAGTAGCGCGGGGTCGACTCAGAGCAACCCTTGGGACACCACTCTAAATAGGGGGTTGAATATAATGAAGAACAAGGATAAGCTCAGTAAGCCGACGTCAGCTGGTCGTGTGGCCGGCAAAGGCTTGTCGACAAAATGGGGGTCATACTATACCGCTGGTGTGCGGAAGGAGAAAAAGACCAGCTCGGAAAGCCAGGCGCGAGAGGTTCAAGAACTCAAGGCACAGGTGGCGCGGATTCCGGAGATTGTCCAAGAGCAAGTGGAACAACGACTCGGAGCGACGATCACCGCCCTTGTGCCTACCTTGATCTCGGGGTTGAGTGCGTGGATTGCGGGCGGCCAACAGGGGCCGCCCCGATTCCTAGATTCACGGCCAGCAACTCGCATAATGCGATGGCGGGGCCATTGGTGCCTCCGGCGGAGGCGGCATTGGTGTCTCCGACGCCGGCACGGGAGCTTAATGCACCCGGGTGTACGCCGGCCGGCACCTCTTCAGCAAGCGGCCGCTCCGTCAACTGCACGCCCGCCGTTGGCGGTGCCTCTACATTAGCCGAGCTCGACGCCATCATCACGGTAACTAATTAAGCCTCTCTCGGCCGAGGACTTCATCTCCTTGCCTTTGACTGGGCATCCCTGACGCCCTACATGTTTTCGCTGGGCGCCGCCGACGTTCCGTGCACTCTCCTCCACTTCGTGAACAACGAGTTGGTCGATGTCGCCAAGGGCAAAATCGTTCAACCGGGCAACCCCTTGTTCCACGGTACCCAGATGCCACCCAACTTGTTTAGGGTTCAACTGGTTCGGGTGCTGCCAGGCTGCGACAACTTGTTACCTCCGATTCAACCCGTCGGGGCCGACGATGATGACGTGATGACCCTCAGCGCCTGCCTGAGCTGGCCCCTACTTTGGCCGAAGAGCCACATTCGTTTGGGGGCGGGGGACACCACCCCAAAGACAACACCGCCAGTCGTGCCGGCGCCAAGTCGGCCCCATGGCAAGACCGCCGTAACGGTGCCGGACATCCCTATGCCACTGGATCCAAACATGCATATGGCACAGGATCAGAACGACGACGACGACGACGATGATACATTTGGCAACATCGATCAGTACTTTGCCGAGCATGGGTACGATGGCGACTTCATGGGGCCTCCTTCTCAAGAACCAAACCCAACAAAAGACGTGTGCGATCTAGCTCGTACCGCGGAGAAGCCAAGTTGCAACAGGCGCCGTCTGGCGTTCAGCTCTCAGGAGACGCCTCCAGCTGCCGACTTCACCGAGCCTCAGATAGGTGAGGTGCGAAATATTATCAGCCCCAACACACTCAAGAAGGCGGTCTGTGAGCAAAACTCGGTCCCATTACAGGAGAAGAAGAAGGCACGCAAAAGAAAGAGTAAGAAGGGTGCGAGCCAGCCGGCACCGAGTACGATCCGTGCTCAGGACGGGCCACCTTCACCTAAGGATATCTCGAGGAGGGTGCATGTGGCGGGTAGGGCGATGCTACCACCAAATATGCTCAATGCTGCCACCGGTGCTATGCGGAGTCTGCACGACAGTGTTCTTTCTTTGGAGAAGCGGCGTCTCAGAGAGAAGGATGTGGCATACCCGGTTTTCGTGGCCAAGGTGCCAGAGGGCAAGGGCTTTGTGGATGGCGACATCGGGGGTATGATCGTCCTGCGGTTTGATGACATCTTTGCTATGTTTAACCTTCATCCGCTACACTACACCTTCGTTCGGCTATTTTCGCTGAGTATGGAGATGCGGATCATTCGCGACAAGACCCCGGACATCGTGATAGTCGACCCCTTCTACATGCGTGCCAAGATCTTGGGCAGCGCTGGGGACCGGCAAGTCGCGAGTTCTTACCTCGAAGGCGTCATTCTGGCAAACCAAGATAAGGATAACTTCCTCGTGCCTTACTTTCCCGAGTAAGTCCTCCCCTCAACCGGCCCGTAACATATGAATTCTTACATTTCGATCGTTTTTCTTTTAACATTCCGTGTTTTTTGCAGTGACACACGTTGCACGCTCATCCTCCTAAGCCCTAAATATTCCATGGCCACGTATTTCGACCCGGACCGTCAGTCGAACGTAGACTACACAAATGTCAAGAAGGTTCTTGATGATGTTCTCCCCGGCTACGCCAAATCTGGAGGCACCTTCACCAGGCCTATTCGTAAGTACGGCAAGCACGTGTTCTCCCACAATACGACGTTCTGCTGTGTCAAGCAGCCGCCTGGCGGTCAGAAGGGTGCCTACTACGCCATCCATCACATGCGGGCGATCGTACGGGACCATCATCAACTTCTGCTACCGAGTAAACTCCAAGATTGGGCCGCGAGCGTGTTGGCAATCCAGGACGCGGACCTCCGACAAGAATTCTTTCGCATCTAGTCGGAGTTTGCGGAAATCATCCATCAAGATGTCCTTCGTACCTCGGGGCAGTTCTACCTCAGAAATCAACCGTCCAACAGTGACATCGACACAATGCTACAAATGCAGGATGACAACGCCCGTTCTTTCATGACTCCCACGATAGACGGCGGCTTCATCCACACTCCGGTCCCTTGAGTCGAGTTGTCTAGTTCTGAAACATCGATTGGCTCATGTTGTAATTAAACTTTAATGAACTTGTAGTATGTCTCTTTGGTTTCGAGAGTCGTTCAACTTAGATGTAATCGATGCTATTAATGTCTTGCTTTTCTCTTCTGATCGTTCTGTTGCATACTTATATATTGCTTATGTATTGTCTGTGAATTGGTACTAACGTTTCGTTTGGCTAGTGCATAGCGATGCCGACGTATGTCGTGTACAAGGGTAAGGTTCCCGGAGTCTACGATGACTGGGAGGAGTGTCGGAGACAGGTTCACCGATTCAGCGGTAACAGTTACAAAGGGTACACCACTAGGGCCGAGGCCGAATCTAGATACGCCCGCTATCTAGCGGGAGAGGGGAGGGAGCGTTGGAGGAACCGGATGAAGACGAGTTTCATCGTGATGATGCTCATCGTGATGACCGCAGCTCTCTTCTATGTGATGGTAGTTTAGATGATCGATATCGACTTGTAATGCGAAGACAAACTCGCTACTCGCGGTCTCGAGACTTGTAATGTAATGTTCTATCTTTGTTCGGTCTTTTTAATTCGGAGACTAATATGATGAATTGTATTCGGAGACTAATATGATGAATTGTATTCAAAGACTAATCTTCTATTGTATTTGATGAATCTATTGTTGATGTGTGCTGTCTATATTTTGTCAAATTATACATTTTGTAACCTGTGCAAAAAACAGAAAATAAAAAAATAAAAAAAACCTAATATTCATACTAATGGCGCATCACATGACAGTGCGCCATTAGTATGACAGTGCATACTAATGGCGCATCACCGGGTAGTGCGCCATTAGTATGCTGCGGTTACTAATGGCGCATCCAGAGGTGGTGCGCCATTAGTATGCCAAAGCACCTGGGTATACATGCCCCCTGGGAGGCATACTAATGGCGCACCCTCGCATATACTAATGGCGCACCAGGTGGTGCGCCATTAGTATACCAGATACTAATGGCGCACCAGGTGGTGCGCCATTAGTAAAAATTACTAATGGCGTGCTATCAATGGCGCACCAGTGATTCGCCATTAATGGCCATATTAGGTGCGCCATTAGTAGTGGTATTTCTAGTAGTGTGTGGATGAACAGTCGCAGGTGCAGGCTGGAGGAGGTCGATGGTGGATGAAAAGTAGCCCATGGAGGCTGGAGGGGGTCGACGGTGAAGATGAACAGTATCCTGTGGAGTCCCATTTTGTGGTACGCCACACCCTCCCGATGAACAGGACCCCTGTTTCGACCGTAGCGCTCCAACACAAGTCTGTTTCCTCTGTTTTGCGGTACGCCAAACCCCTCCCAATCAACAGGACCCCCGTTTCGACCGTAGGAGGTCCATTTCCTCCATTTTGCGGTACGCCAGACCCCTCCCGATGAACAGGATCCCATTTCGAACGTGCCCGGTCGAACACAAGGCCGTTTCCTCTGTTCTGCGGTATGCCAGGCCTTGTTTCCATTGGTTGTTCCATCCAAGCATGTTGGATCCCACGCATGCAAAGATGTAGCTTGTGGGTCCCAACAGTCAGGGGGGCGAATCGTTTTTTTGCCCGAACGCACTTCCTTGCGTGCGAAGATGTAGCTGGTGGGTCCAGCAGTCAAGGGGAAACGTTTTTTTCACGAAATACAGTGGCCCGTACGGTGGGTCCATGCTATCAGGTGTTGGAATAATTATTTTGCGCGTAATAAGGAGGCACTTCCTTGCTGCGGCTGTGGACCCAACTGTCAACCTCTCCACGTACAGTCCACGTCCAATGGAAGGCGTTCCTTGACCATGTTGACCACGCCGCGCCGAGAGCACCAGGGCGGTGGACGACGGCGAGGCCTAGGAAGGGGAAGACGCGGAGCCGGGGAAGACACGACAGTGGATGCCCACGCGTAGAGGAGTATGAGGGTTCACTGGTTCGCTGTGGTGTGAGGCTGCCGTCGCCGCAGAATAACAGGGGGTGTGGGTGAGTAGAGGGATGGACTAGCCAGCGGTGGGAGTAGTAGGGGGCGGTGAGGCCTCCACCGCATCGCAGCCGGCCACGGGAGGCAGGAGCATGAGGCATGACCGACGCTGGTTTGGGCGGCTGGAGCAAGAAGACTAGAGGTTGAAGAAGCACTACGGCTGTTGGATGGACATCGTATGGTCACTGGAGCTAGAATCGTGCATATTGACTAAGTTGACAAAGCCCTCCGTCCCCGTCAACTTAGTAGGCCCACAAGTCAGCTTGCCACTATACTGGGTCCCAGCTTGTAGGGGCAGTATTCATTTTTTTGTGCGTAATAAGGAGGCACTTCCTTGCGTGCGAAGATATAGCTGGTGGGTCCAAGCTGTCAGCGGTAGTAACGTTTTTTTCACGAAATACAGAGGCCCTTTCGGTCGGTCCCAGATGTCAGGAGGAGGAATCATTATTTTGCGAGTAATAAGGAGGCATTTCCTTGCGTGCGGTCGTGGACCCAGCTGTCAGCCTCTCCACGTACAGTCCACTTCAGATGCATGTCGGTCGTTGACCATGTTGACCAGGCCGTGCCGAGAGCACCAGGGCGGTGGACGACAGCGAGGCCTAGGAAGGGAACGGCACGGAAGTAGGGAAGACTCGGCAGTTGTTTCCCACACGGAGGGGAGTATGACTCTACTAGGGTTTACGGGTTCGTCTGCCTTCGCCGGAGAATAACAATAGGTGTGGGTGAATAGAGGGATGGCTAGGCCAGTGATGGGAGTACGATGGGCGGTGAGGCCTGCGCGGCAGCACAGCTGGCCACAGGGAGGAGGAAGCAGGCAGTCTCGCCGGCGCTTGTTTGAGCGGCCGGAGCAGGAAGAGCAGAGATTGAAGAAGCACGACGACCGTTGGACGGAAATCCAACAGTCACTGCTTGTGCATCAACCTTTTTTCTTAGGAAAGCCTAAAATCTGTGGAAAACAGCATACAACCCATCTGTCATTATTTCTAATGTTTTACAGCCCATTTGCTAATTCTTAAGGTTTTTTGGAGCCCATATTCTTTTTGTTAGCTTTACAGCCCATATTGTGGCCACGGCTAACAAATTATACGAAATTTTGCATATTTCGGTGCGGTCCGATCTGTTTTTAATCCCGAAATTTTGAGTCACATTCAAACTGATTTAAAAATAAATGTATATCAATATAAAATCCAACAAATTGGCCACGCATAAAAATCAATGCAATTTAAAATCTCGAAATGAAAAAAAGAAATTTGAAACCAATTGCCGATTTGATGTGTTTTAAAAATGTACAACCCATTTCTCATTAATGATAGGCCATTTTCTCGGCTAGCCGAATGAAGCTCTCCTCGTCTTGAAAGATTTGCATCCCAACAGGCCTGACAAAACGACTTACTTGGCAAATCACAAAAAACCTAGGCTATGGCCGTGGACCCAGCTGCAACCGTGAACCCAGCTGTCAGCCTCTCCACGTACAGTACTCTTCCGATGGAAGTCGGTCGTTGACCACATTGACCACTCCGCGCAGAGAGCACCAAGGCGGTGGATGACGGCGAGGCCTAGGAAGGGGATGACGTGGAGCCTGGGAAGACACGTCAGTGGATGCCCACGTGGAGAGGAGTTCGAGGGTTCACTGGTTCGGCTGCGGCGTGAGGCTACCATCGCCGTAGAATAACAGGGGGTGTGGGTGAGTAGAGGGATGTCCTGGCCACCGGTGGGAGTAGTAGGGGGTGGTGAGGCCTCCGCGGCATCACAGCCGGCCACGAGAGGCAGGAGCACGCGGCACGACCGGCGCTGCTTTGGGTGGCTGGAGCAAGAAGGCCAGAGGTTGAAGAAGCACTATGGCTGTTGGATGGACATCGTACGGTCACTGGAGCTAGAATCGTTCATATTGACTAAGTTGACAAAGCCCTCCGGCCCCGTCAACTTAGTAGGCCCACAAGTCAGCCACCCACTATGGTGGGTCCCAGCTAGCAGGGGGTATTCATTTTTTGTGTGTAATAAGGAAGCACTTCCTTGCGTGCGAAGATATAGCTGGTGGGTCTGACCTGTCAGCGGGGGGAACGTTTTTTTCGTGAAATACAGAAGCCCTTCCCATGTACAGTCCACGTACAGTGCGTAATAAGGAGGAACTTTCCTTATGTGCGACCATGGACCTCGTGGGTCCCAGCCGTCAGGCTCTCCATGTGCAATCCTCTTCCGATGACTCTCGTATGTTGACCATGCCGCGCCGAGCGCACCGAGGCGGTGGACGACGGTGAGGCCCCAGACTGGAATGATCCGGAGATGGGGAAGACGCGACAGTGGAGTCACAGACGGAGAGGAGTGGGAAACTTGACTGGTTTGGGTGCGGGGTGGGCCTACACTCGGTAGAGAATAACAGGAGGTGTGGAGTGGAGGAATGGCCTTGCCGTCGGCGGGTAGCATTTCGCTGAGGAGCGCAAAACAACGCCGCTGGACGCCGAAGGCTGGAGCAGGCGGTCTCGGCAGCGCTGGGGGAAGAAGACGAGATATTGAAGAAGAATGCCGGCCCTTCGATGTAAATCCAACGCCTTCTTAGGCTTCGACCTACTGGCCCACATGTCAGCCAGTCCATTTGTTTTTAGTCCATTTGGTGGGCTGGGTGAAACAATGATGTAGCATCTATGCAGCCCGTATATATATATATGGTAGAATTTCAAGCCCATTTGTATTTCTCTCGAAATCCGTGGACTTGCTGGGCTGGGTGAAAATATCATGTAGGGCTAGACGGAGAAATGTTATAAAAACATAAACATATGATTGCACGTCATCACCTAAAAAACATGATTGCACGTCTATTACTGCATTGGTCAGTAAAATCTTTGCAAGCTTAGGTACGCAATCACTAGGAGTTAACTTAGCAAGTTATATACAAATAATTATTGTTATTATTTTGTAAGAACTTTCAACTTACGAAATAAAATATCATTTAACTTTGATGGGTTAATAGTACGTGGGGTATTATTTTTTTAGGCTAGACGTGGGACGAAGGAGATTCAAAGCACGGCAGCCGAGTAAACTAGTTTTTCTTAATGGACAAGTGAACTAGTTACATACATAAGCAAATAGCCACTAAAAAAAGCAAACAGGTTAATGGGTTCTTAAAAGAAATATTTTGGACAAAACAGATAATTACGACACATAGGCTAATGCATGAAACACTTGATAAAGTACAACATCTAGACCTTCCTTGCACGCTTGATCATGACGATGCGGCTGCCGTGTACTCGTCGGTTACGGGAAGCAGACACGCCCTCATGTCCAAGATCTGCCTATACATGTCATAGCATGCGTATGCGTCCTTGGCCGCATAGGTTATGTAGGCTAGATTCAGAGGTACCTCCCACGTGTTCAGGCCCTTGGTATCGTTGTCTTCTTTCATGTTGGCGTATCAGGGGTCGATGATGGTCTCGGCAAGGTCAACCACGGAGTCCTTCTCCTGCACGTTGCTGATGATCTTGTATTGCTTCTGGATGTCGACAAGCTTGTTGCACCAGATGGCCAAATTGTCGCGTTCTTCCTTCTCTCCACCGTAATGAAGGTGCAGTCGGCGTTGCCGATGATACAGGCGAATGCTCCAGAACCTCTGATGGCCCTACAGAAGTGGTAGATGAGAACCTCGTCCCGCACACATACCTAGGCGACGGTGATCTGCTGGTCCCTATCAGGAGACGAATGGATGGGCACAAGGTCTAGTCCTGCAACCTTGTGCTTTCTCGTCCTGTAGATACTGCTTGAACTCGGCGAGGTAGAGCTTCGCCGAGTCCGGATTGTTGGTGTACATCACATTCAACTTGGTGCAGCCATAGGACTAAACGGCGAACTCAAAGTGGAACTCCTTGCTGAAGTCCATATCCAGCAGGCTCACCCGTTGGATCGCCATTGGAGTATCTTCAAGTGAACGAGTGTGTAGGCGGCGACAGCAGTTCGTTTTTCAGCTCTTGGGGAACTGGATTCAGCAGTAAACTGAGTGTGTATAGGCGACAACAGTTACTACCCCTCCCTCATCGCTGCACGCCCGACAGAAGATGCACCCTCGGCGCATTCAAATGCCTCCATTAAGAAACCTACTCCAGCCACACGTCGGTTCACGAGTGGGTCTGTATTGGTACTGTAATAATAGGAGTTAGTGGTCCCTTTACTTAAATTTAATTAGCTTTAATAGAAATTTGTACTTAAAACAAGCAATGCATTGGCTCGTTCTATCAGTGCCACAGGATCAACATGCACATCAATTAGAATTATTATTCTCAGGACGCACATGATCAGCACATTTGTCGCACTTTCACAAAGATAATACTACCAAGTTTGAATTGTTTGTTATGGTTGTTGTCCTCTGCATCATCATGTCGTGTTTCCCAGCTTGCAAGATTCAGAACCAACAAATAAGATCCAAATAATAAGTACAACAAAGATGCCTACACATCTCATTGATTCCCAGCTTGCAAGATTCAGAACCAACAAATAAGATCCAAATAATAAGAACAACAAAGATGCCTACACATCTCATCGATTCCCAGCTTGGAAGATTCAGAACCAACAAATAAGATCCAAATAATAAGTACAACAAAGTTGCCTACACATCTCATTGATTCCCAGCTTGCAAGATTCAGAACAAACAAATAGGATTCAAATAATAAGTACAACAAAGATGCCTACACATCTCACTGATTCCCAGCTTGCAAGATTCAGAACCAACCCATTAGAGCCTTTTGATAAAGTGAATATCGGGATTAAATCCATCTTGGCTAGCCATGTCATACAATCGAAGAACTTGGCGAATGCTCTTGACCGTCACAACATCTGTAGTTGAGTATTCCTGTTTGCACGGCACAAACAAGAAGAGCATGATTTCACTTTAATAGTGGCCTCCTTGAACTCAACCTGCAGCTCCACTCGGATGAGGTCAACCTCCAGCTCCATGATTCAGTTCATGCGCCTTTTTCTATAGTTCACCTGAAATGAAGCAAAGATTGCATCATTCAGCTAGCAAGAAGTATTTGCTCTCGTGATCTGGCAGGTTCTTCTTTAGTAGTTGCACTAAAATTGAGGAACATTAAGGTTGGCTGTCCGGCTCATGTAAGGTGCAACTATAATTTTCTTATCCTTTTGTGCAGTTCCACTAAAATAAAGTGCCATTGTGGTGACAGTGACGGCTCATCTTGCAAAGGCTAATAAAATGTTGCACGAGATTACCGGCAGAACTTAACGGAGATTTTGGAAACTCCAATCACCATTTTGTGCAGTTCCACCAAAATTGAGAGATGTTGCCCATGTGACATTTTAGTTGAAATTCACAAGACACTCATTCCAAAAAAAGTGTTTTGTGCAGTTCACCAAAAGGTCACAATAGCAACAACGTGAAACGGATATCCCTATCTGCACAAAAAGATAGAAAGTAAATAGTTGCTGGTCAATACGAATATACGAAACATATACAAAATGAAAAGAAGCATCTTAATTATGTTCATGGCAATCAAGCAAGGACAGTAGAAATTTTAAAACGTCAGCAATGATTCATGTTACCAGAAGCATTACGATCAACAATGAGATTCCTCAAATATGGGATTACTTTAATGGTGGCATTGCTTGCTTACCAGACACAGTAAATCAACAGCAGCTAAAGAGTTTGTTTAAGGGCATGGGACCGTGGGGACACCAGGACACTCAGTAGCATAAAGGAGCAACTTACTTATCATACTGGGGAAAACAGCAGGAGTGCCATTTGTAACACAGTTTAATTGCATCTTATCACTAGAGGCATTAGATTAACAATAACACTGGTTAGACATGTCCCCTAAGGGAACAGTGTGATCGCTTCATTTTACATGTGCCCTTACATTAACAACAGCAAAAGGTTGGTATAAGGACATGCGATAGTGGACGCATCAGCACACTGTACCTACAAGGAGGCATAAAAGTGGTGATGTCGAGTTTGTTCATGCTATGTGAGGGCAGCAAATCTAATCCTGGAGACCTTTTACTATGTGAGGGCAGCAAACCTAATCCTGGAGACCTTGTACTATGTGAGGGCAGCAACTCTAATCCTGGAGACCTTTTACTATGTGAGGGAAGCAAATCTAATCCTGGAGACTTTTTACTATGTGAGGGAAGCTAATCTAATCCTGAGACCTTTTACTATGTGAGGGCAGCAATTCTAATCCTGGAGAGCTTTTACTATGTGAGGGGAACAAATCTAATCCTGTACATACTCTATTGACTTGTCCACCAGCCGCCACTTTCTATCCTTTTTCAACCAATAATAGATCTGTTCATTATCCAGTTTGTACCGCGTTTTCCCATTATTTCCCTTTTCAACCAAGAGACCGGTTGGGTATCCGGTCTGTACTACTTTCACCATATTATTTCCTCTTTGAATCAAGTCCTAGATTCATGCTACAACTTTCCCCCCTTTCTTCGTTGTTTGAACAAAGTCCTAGATTCGAATGCATGAAGTAGCTTTACCTCTAATAATACTAAAAATTTAGGTGGCTTTGGAAGAGCAGATGGGAGTAGGAAAAGATGCACATGCAGATACGTGGGGAGCTGGGGCAGTAGAGCAAGGCCGCTTTCGAAGAACTTATACCTGAGGGTCGCCGGGATGTCGGCGAAGCGAGGTCGGATCTGCGGATAATATGGCAGGTAGGAAGAAGGGTCGGAGGACCTCCTGAGTCGGTGCTGTGTTAGAGAGAACGACATGGACAGAGGATCGGGCCCCTCCGGCAGCTGTGGGTTTCCTCCCTCGGTGGCGATGACCGCATGAACGATGCACCTTTTAGTCCTCTACACACACCGGCCAAAGGGATCCGGCCGGATCAGTGACCAGCGGTGAGCAAAGAGAAAATGTCGCTACCGCTGTCTTGTTTAGATCTGGAGAGGATGAGAGAATGAAGAGAGAAACCCTAGTAAAGCAAGCGCTTAGGCCCCTGCATACATATATAGTGGAGTGATTATCTTTTTCTCTCCACAACAAGCGTTTCAATTTGTGTAGTGGCATTAAAGAAAAGAAACTCTCTATTTAAGGTGACTACTGTACGACTCCTACTTACTACTAGTAGTACTAGTATTGTTCACTTGTGCTCCTCACCCCTCGATTCATTGAACAACCCCATGGGTGAATAAGCATACAGTAAGTATTTATATAGAACAAACAAGCTCGAACTATTTTCGTGTAGTTAAAAGTTGAGGGCAGGGCTTTTCCCAGGCAGTACGTGCGGTAGTTTTCAGGTAGGCGGTTTGACGGAGAGGCGAGGAGGGTGAGTGAGTGGAGGATTCTCAAACATACTACTGGAAAGGTCGGGCTGTGCGATTTGACAGCGTGTTACTGCTAGAAAGACTTGTGGTATGACCACTCACTATAGTCATGAATTACTGGCGCTCCGACCGGGGTGATGCCCCCCTTCCGTTCCGCGCTCTAATCTGGTGCATGACACGTCGACCCGGATGCTGGCTCTCCCACATGTCAGAGTAGTAAGAAGGAGCAAATAATGATGCAGTATATACTAGTACTACTACTAATCAGGTCAGAGGAGTGCGAACCACGGCAGCCCAGTGAACGAGCAGTGCGAACCACGGTAGCCCAGTGAACCAGTAGTAGAAAACAATGTGGTGATCTGGCCATAAAAAACAATGTGCTACGGTCCACACTGTAGCATGTACAATAACACTCCTCTTTGTTTGGATCCCTGAGTTAGAGCTAGTTTGGATTGAAATAACCTCAAATTATCAAAACACGAGGGGTTAGTTTGAGCTAGTTTGCTCTAACCCAGCTAAAAAAATAGCCCGGTGGAGAGGTTCTAATTAGGTTAGTTATCCTCGGGCCCACTAAAAGAGAACTAAAAAAATCTCCCTTGCCCGCCCCAGATCACTCCCCCTCCTATTGCATGACTCCTCTCTGTTCCCCATAGGGCCGCCCGCCCAAGCGCCACTCGCCCTCTCTCTCCTTCGGCCGCCCTCTCCTTCCGGCCTCCGCCGCCCTACTCCGGCTGCCCTCTCCCTTCGGCCTTCAAAGGTCGCCCCGCTCCCCCTTCACCGGTCGTTTTTCTCCCTCTGTCGTGCGCCGCGGCGGCGCATCTACCAGGGAGGTCGTGAGATGGGTGAGTTTGTTCATTCCTTCTCTGTCTCACAGCCATATCATAGATCTTGCTCGCTCTAGCGCTAATTCTGATTTGGAAAAGTAGATCCTGATCAAACTTGGCATAGATTTGTGGTGCACGCATGGAATTGTTTGATGTTGATTGAGGAGGTAATAAATCTTTCTAGAGGCCCAAAGATTCAGTTCACCTTTCTAGGTATCTCAGTTTCAGGCTTGCATTATTTCTAGAGGCCCAAGATTCAGTTCACCTTTCTAGGTATTTTAGTTTCTAGCTTGCATTATTTCTAGAGGCCCAAAGATTTAGTTCACCTTTCCAGGTATTTCAGTTTCAGGCTTGCATTATTTCGAGAGGCCCAAAGATTCAGTTCACCTTTCTAGGTATTTCTGTTTCAGGCTTGCATTATTTCTAGAGGCCCAAAGATTTAGTTCAGCTTTCTAGGTATTTTAGTTTTAGGCTTGCATTATTTCTAGAGGCCCAAAGATTAAGTTCCCAGTCGGCGGCAAGCAGCCCTGCTACCCATGCCGGTGTCGACCTCAACTTTCAAGGGCCGACGTCGGAGGGGTTCCCGGGGCTTGGGGTCTACAGAGCCTTCCTCCATACCGACGATGGCGAGCTCCTCCCTCGGTGTGTGAGGGGCTCCGGGCTCCCGCCCTATCGTGAATGACTTCCGTGATGAGTTATCTCATGCTTTGTTTCATGGAGTGTTTTTTTGTGAAGCTTGATTGACGACTTGTATGTTTAAGTGGGATATCTCATTTGTATGGACAAAGTAAAAATTATCATGTTTTGCATGCTTGATTTGTAAAGATGGTTCGTTTATGTCAATTGTGAGCGGGAGGAGGCCACAGAAGAGCCGGCCACACCAAATCCGGTAGGAAATAGGGACCAAAGTAGTCAAATGATTGAGAAAGAGCATTTATTGTCAATCTAACCCTGCCATCCATACACCTCTTTAGTTTATAGTTAGTTCAGGGTTAGAATCTAACTTTAACCTCTAACTGAGTTAGAGTTCTCCTCATCTCGGTTCATCGCCATCATACTTTCCCCATTCCTGTGTTTTCAGTACTGCGAATAAAAGAGGCCCTTTTTCTGCGAGAAAAATCAAAGAGGCCCTTAGACTGGTTTAAGTCCGGTCTATGAAAATAATCCGGTTTCATGTAGTAATTCATTCATTTATTTATTCTTCTGCGGGGGGTTTGCATGTAAGTCGTGAGGTCTGAAATGTAAAGTACCCCGGCATATGCTCCGAGTCGTGCATGCACTACGATCCAGATGCTCTGTGTCCCACATGTCGGCGAATGGGAGCACGTGGAAATAGCCTAGGAGTACATATAGGAGGATAAATGCGTGAAAAAATATGTACTGTGAAGCGTAGCTGCGGTTCGAAAAGGAGACCTAAAGTGATGACAGCTATAGGTCGCACGCACCCAACTAGTGGTACTAGACATACGACTAATTTTTCCACAAAAAAAGAGGCACGAGTGCTCAGTTCTCCTATTCTATCAACACGAGTCCCATCTGACAACAGCGCCTATGCTACAGCTAGCTCTCCTCCCTCATTTCTCTCTTCTAATTCTAAACTCGGCCGACGCCCGGTGGGCGGGGTGGGTTTGCTCAACTGCGGCCCCACCTCACACTGAAACCGTTACGACTGGAATAAAAATGCCATATACTCCCTCCATTCCTAAATATAAACCTTTTTAGAAATACTATTTCAAATGGAATACAGCATACAAATGTCTGTAGACATAGTTTAGAGTGTAGATTCACTCATTTTGCTCCATATGTAGTAGTCACTTGCTGTAATCTTTAGAAAGACTTATATTTGGGAACGGAGGGAGTACTATACTAATAAAACATTAAGGCCATGAGGCGATGCAGTGCTGGTTACAGGGGGCAAGAAGAAGAGATGCATCCATCGATGACGTCCACCTCCTTGACTCAGGGCACCGGCCCACCGAACGGCGCCTAAGTAGCAGTGGCTTTCGTGGCCAGGTCGACGTGCTTCTGAACAATGGCGTCCAAAGATTCCAGCTGCTGGAAGAAGGCCAACGTCTTTCTGTCCTCGCTTGCCTTATAGTGGCCTATGTAGACGATTTCCTCATAGACGTGGATGTGCAGGTAGACGGTTTCTTGCATGGCGAGGCGCTGCACGGCGAGCGCGGCCTCGAGGTGCACATTCTTCGTCGCGAACTCCGGCACCTGCACGGCCGCCAGGGCTTGAAAGAGTTCATCACCATGGAGGCCGATGAGGGTGGCAGGCAATGAGGAGCCTGGGTGGGCGGGCTGGAGTAGTACGACAACGTCATCCGCGCGCTTCTTGACGGCGGTAAACTTGCGGATGGAGTTGACCATCAGGTCGTCCATGCGAGAGGCGAAGCCGGCGTCGGCGAGGGCTACAATGCCGGCGGTCGCCAGCACCGTCTGGAAACGCTACATGGTGCGGGGCCGCAGGCCGGTGCCTTGGATGATTTGGCACAGCCGACTGCTGAGGGAGTCCTGGATTAGGGGGTCCTCGGACAGCCGGACTATATACTTTGGCCGGACTGTTGGACTATGAAGATACAAGATTGAAGACTTCGTCCCGTGTCCGGGTGGGACTCTCCTTTGCATGGAAGGCAAGCTCGGGAATTCGGATATGTAGATCTCCTTCTCTATAACCGACTTTGTGTAACCCTAGCCCCCTCTGGTGTCTATATAAACCGGAGGGTTTAGTCCGTAGGACAACAACAATCATAATCATAGGCTAGATTCTAGGGTTTAGCCTCTACGATCTCGTGGTAGATCAACTCTTATAATACTCATATCATCAAGATCAATCAAGCAGGAAGTAGGGTATTACCTCCATCGAGAGGGCCCGAACCTGGGTAAACATCGTGTCCCCCGCCTCCTATTACCATGAGCCTTAGACGCACAGTTCGGGACCCCCTACCCGAGATCCGCCAGTTTTGACACCGACATTGGTGCTTTCATTGAGAGTTCCACTGTGCCATCACGATAAGGATTGATGGCTTGCCTTGTTGTCAAGGACAACATCACCTCTGGGGGAGCCCTGGCTGTAGGCCAAACTCTCCGACTTGGCGTCTTCGTTATTACCGCCCGTTCGGCCGCCGCGCCGACAATGACTTCTCAGGTCATCAAGAACAGCCTCCACGTCAGCTCGGAATCCACTGAGCAGATGGATACAATGGAGCTCTCCTCCATGAACAAGCTCTTGGAACGCATCGCCTCCCTGGGAGTCGCTATGGACTATGATCAGATCGGGCTTATACCCAACCAAAGGAGATTAACTCTCCTCCGGTCACCCATCAGATAGCAGTGGTGGAGGAACATGCATCGATTCTTCCTCTATTTTGAGGATGAGCTATGTCCGGATTTCCGAGCTCTCCGAGACGGATACCCATCTACGGGAGGACATGGCCCAAGCTCCGAACCTAGAATTGGATAGCGGGCTGTAAAAATTGGGCAACATCCCAGAGCCCGAGCTGCCAAGCTCAGAAGCTCCCTTGCCCCTGGGTCTTAGATCAGGACGGGGTTTGGACTTAAATCTACCCACCCACCCAGATACAAGTGATCTTTCCCATATTAGACAAGAGCCCCAAGAGACAGTACATCACTTCTGGGCCAGATTCCTCCTTGTAATGAGCAAGGTTAAGGACTGTCGTGAGGAAGATGCAATCTCATTCTTTTGCAAAAATTGCACATACAAGGGAATCCTCAATGCCATAAGTCGCCGTGACATAGCACACTTCGCTGACTTGGCGACCATAGTACAAAAGTACTATGCGATGGAAAGCGCCTGGAAAACCCAAACAAAATTCTAGGATCCTCCGGCTCTCACTAAACCCCTCGTCCAAACTAAAAGGGTGCACTCTCGCAAGTCACCCGATCCAATTACAAAGAAACCAAAGCCCACTACAGGGCGTGGAACCGTATTGGAGGGATGGCTCAATGGGCCATGCAAAATTCACAGTACACCAGATACCATACCAACACACAACCTTAGAGCATGTTGGATACTCCAGCAGGTGGCCAAGAGCGGCGAGGATCTCCTCATCAATAATCCCGCAGAGCACCATCCCGCGGAAAATAACAATATAGTACTGACAGTCTTCGAGACTTTCGCCTTAAATAATAGGCGTAAGCGGGCACTCCGCAGCCTCGCCGAAGTCTGCCACGTTGCAGCAATAAATCCATGGAATGACACGGCCATAACCTTCAATGCCAGTGACAAACCTCAATTCCGAACAGTCCGAGCACCAGCCGCTTTGCTCCTTAGTCCAATTGTGGATTGTTTCCAGCTTACTAAAGTGCTCATGGACGATGGCAGCGGATTAAACCTCATCTATGACGAAACTCTTAACAAAATGGAAATAGACAAGAGCCACATTGAGCAAAGCAGCACGACCTTTAGAGGAATCATCCCCAGCAGGGAGGCACGATGTACGGGAAAAATCACACTAGATCTGGTATTCGGCACGCCGGAGAATTATAGGTTCGAAGAAGTCACATCCCAAGTGGCCCCGTTCAGTAGCGGATACCACGCCCTTTTAGGGCGGGATGCATTCACAAGCTTCCAAGGTATACCCCATTATGGGTACATGAAGCTCAAGATGCCCGAGCCCAATGGAATCATCACTCTAGCTAGTGATCTGGATGTAGCACTCCGCACCGAAAATAAAACCGCCGCACTAGCCCTTGAGGCATTATCCGAAGCCCTCGCGGCCGAAGAACTAACTGCGCTATGCTCCACAGTGTACATGGATGACGTGATACTCGACAAATGACCCAAGTCCACCTCTTTTAAACAAGAAGATGAAATAGTCAAATTCCAGGTCCACCCAATGGACCCTGCAAAAACAGCACCCAACGGACCCAGCTGAACCCCACAATAGACGCCGCACTACGAGATTTCTTGCGTGAGAATTGGGACATCTTCGCCTGGCATCCTTCAGACATGCCAGGTATCCCACGCAGGCTTGCCGAGCATAGCCTAAACATACTGAAGGGATACAAGCCCGTCAAGCAAACTCTTCGGCGCTTTTCAAAACCTAAGCGACAAACCATGGGAGAAGAGCTAGCCAAGTTACTCGAGGCCGGATTCATCATAGAAATAAAACATCCGGACTGGCTAGAAAACCTGGTGATGGTACCAAAGAAGGACAAATCCTGGCGCCTATGTGTCGATTTCAAGGACCTCAATAAGGTTTTCCCTAAGGATCCCTTCCCACTCCCCCGCATCGATCAAATCATCGACACTATTGCAAGACACGACTTATTGTGCTTCCTCAAAGCATACTCCGGATACCATCAAATCAAGATGGCAGAGTTCGATCAAGCCGCAACTGCATTCATCACTCCATACGGCCCCTTCTGTTTTAACATCATGCCTTTCGGGCTCAAAAACGCCGATGCAACCTATCAACGCATGATTCAGACATGCCTGGAAACACAAATTGGCATAATAGTGGAGGCATACGTAGACGATTTGGTCATCAAAACCATACACGTCGAATCTTTAATAGACAACTTGAGGCTTACTTTCAACAATCTATGAACATATGACATCAAGCTCAATCCGAAAAAATGCGTTTTCGGCGTACCTGTCGGAAAGCTATTGGGCTTCATCGTTTCCAATAGAGGAATTGAAGCAAATCCGGCTAAAATCCGAGCTCTATCGCAGTTGGCTACCCCAACAGACCTCAAGCAATTCCAGAAACTAACTGGATGTGTGGCTGCCTTAAGACGCTTTATCTCCTGATTAGGAGAAAAGGCACTACCTCTTTATCGCCTTCTTCGACGCACTGAACACTTCGAGTGGACGGATGCGGCTACAGACGGACTGGAAGAAATAAAGGCCCTCTTGGCCAGCAATCCAATCCTGACCGCGCCAAATATTAGCGAACCTATGTTGTTATATATAGCTGCAACACACCAGGTTGTATGTGCGGTGCTCGTCGTCGAACGAGAGACGGACGGACATAAGTTCCCGCTTCAAAAGTCGGTATACTACGTATCCACTGTCCTCACTCCATGCAAGTCACGATACCCACATTATCAAAAGATAACATACGTGGGTCTTCATGGCATTCCGGAAACTACGACACTACTTTCAAGAGTGTTCAATCACGGTGGCCTCTGAAGTACCCCTCAACGATATAATAAATAACCGTGATGCCACGGGCCGGATTGCTAAATGGGCTATCGAGCTCCTCCCGTTCGACATAACATATAAACCACGGCGAGCCATTAAGTCACAAGTACTGGCTGACTTCGTTGCCTAATGGACAGAAGCCGAACTCCCTAAAGAGTACGGCGCGTACTCCAATTGGATCATGCACTTTGACGGCTCTAAGATGTTGGCTAGTCCAGGGGCAGGCATTGTCCTGACATCCCCCACCGGAGATACAGTCCAATACGTACTCCAAATACTATACACAGATTCCAACAATGCAGCCGAATATGAGGCTCTGTTGCATGGTCTTCGGATGGCAGTCTCCATGGGCATTCAACGCCTAGAAGTTCGTGGGGATTCGAACCTTGAAATATCTCAAATAAATGGAGACTTTGATGCCAAGGACCCAAAAAATGGCGGCTTACCACAATGCCGTACTAAAAATATTAGCTCGGTTCGAGGGGCTCGAATTCCACCATGTGGTTTGAGAAAACAATCAAGCAGCAGATATCCTCGCCCGCATCAGTGCTAAGCGCGACCCCATCTCACCTAATATCTTCTTGGAAAGGCTGTTCAAGCCATCTGTGGTATGGGAAGCGGAGACAGGCAATACCAGTCTGGATCATAACACAACCCCAGATCCCGAACAATCTGACGTCACCGGAGGCTCCGCCACCGAAATAACACCTTCGGCCCACGTGATTATGGCTGTCATCGCCCCGTGGACAGAACCCTTCTTAGCCTACCTAAATAGGCAAGAACTCCCTGAGAACCAAAATGAGGTGTGTTTCATTGTGTGGAGCTCTAAATCCTACAAGGTTCACGAGGGAGAGCTTTATAAGAAAAGCGCAACCGGAGTGCTCCAAAGGTGCATCTCCGAAGTGGAAGGACGACAGCTACTGGCCGAAATTCATGCTGGACTCGGCGGCCATCATGCCGCAGCTCAGGCCCTTGTAAGCAAGGCCTTCCGTACAGGTTTCTATTGGCCGACAGCCCGAGCAGACGCACAGTACCTCGTACAACATTGCGTTGGTTGCCAGCTTTTTGCAAATCAAAGCCACATGCCACCTACCGCTCTCCAAACAATCCCCATAACTTGGCCCTTTGCGGTCTGGGGGCTCGATATGGTTGGACCCCTTAAAGGAGGAAGCCACAAGAAACAATACTTGTTGGTCATGGTAGATAAATTCACCAAATGGATATAGGCCAAACCAGTCAAAACGGCCGAATCCGGACCAGTGATAGACTTCATATCTGGGGTCGTACACCGTTACGGTGTCCCCCACAGCATCATCACGGATAACGGCTCCAACTTGACAGCCGACGAGGTGAAAACTTGGTGCGGAAAAATGGGCATTAAGCTCGATTATGCCTCTGTCTATCACCCCCAAACAAACTGTCAAGTCGGACGAGCAAATGGTCTTGTTATGAGCGGCATCAAACCCAGGCTAGTGTGATCCTTGAAGGAATCAGATATGCACTGGGTCGAGTATCTCGACTCCGTACTATGGGGGTTGCGGACCATGCCAAATTGCACCACCGGATACACACCATTTTTTACGGTGTACGGTGCAGAGGCAGTGCTACCCTGCGATATCATTCATGACTCACCTCGAGTGCGCATGTATGAAGAGAGAGAAGCCGATCTGGATCGGCATGACAGTTTAGATGCCATGGAGGAGGAGCGTGACGTTGCAAAGGCCCGTTCCGCATTCTATCAGCAGCAGGCTCGAAGGTATCAAAGCAGAGAAGTACGGGACAAAACTTATAACGTTGGTGAACTCGTTCTATGCCTATCGGAGAAGAAAAAGGACAAGCTCAAGCCCAAGTTGGAGGATCCCTTCATCATTGATAAAGTTCTCACCGGAGGAGTGTACCGTCTGCGTGATGCATCAGATAATCGACTCAAGCCGAACCCATGGAATGCGGCCAGACTCCGAAGATTCTACACCTAGTGCCGAACTCTGTGTTCATCTCCCTACCTCCGCCTTTATTTTTAAGTTATATCCTCCTTCTTTCTTTCTTTCCTTTTTTTATATAGCCTTAAAAGCTTTAAGTGTGCTTCGATCGCACACTCCGGCCACGCTATCCGTGCTCAATATACCCGGGGGCTTCTTATACAGAAGCTTATATAATTAGCTTCTGGGCTTTATCCCCACCACATATGCGTCACTGCTCCATATGTCCCTCTTTTCGCCATTATATGCACCGATATGACTTAAGTTTTGGCCAAGATGGGTTGCCTGGCTCTTGTGTTTATGCCCTACATTCCCATTAATTCGGTTAGGGCATAAGGGGAGCACCTCTGCGATTGTTACTGCCGAGTCAGCCGGATGTGTACCTAAGACTGGGTGAAGCCGAAAGCTAGCATTCTTAAGGGAATATTCGATCGGTGAACAAAAGATGTTTCTTACTTATTTTAATACATGCCCCCAGATGTTTATATCCTGCGTCCCTTTTCGCAGTTCGGACATGCACATTAATGCATGCGTACCCAGGGAAAGGACCCCTTAACGGAACTATTCTCCCTGGAAGATGTTTCTTACTATCCATGTAATATAACATAGCTAGTTGGGTACTTGTCTGTTCAAGCATTTATGACCCCTACGCCTGGTTTCCACGCATACCCCGGTTTTTACATAACTAAGAAGGTATTCGGATACACTCCGAAATGTCGGGTCCGGAGGTTAAAGCGAAAAGGTCCGCCATGACAAATGATTTACAATCCGGCTAGGGACAAAATATGTCCTTTGAAGTACAAAGTCACTTACACTGACTAAATTCTTCTGCTATACCATCCAACAGGATGTCTAGCCTACAATCCTGTTGGGAATACTTCGCGACTAATGCTACCTGGTCATATACCAGACTAACGGGGATCTCTTTCCCATCTGACCCTACAGGTCCGACCTCGACCATGTGGTTCGGGTCAGCCTTGGTGTATCGCGTCTTCACCATGGCCCAGGCTTCCCTTGCACCTTGTTAGCAGGCCGATATCTTCCATAATCGGAAGCGCCTCCCCTCTCCCTTGAGCATCTCTACAAGCTCCCCCATGCCTCCTGGCAGGGAGGCGGATGGCCACAAGGCCTGGGCAATGCCCTGCATCACTTACCGAACTTGTTCGTGCAGTTGTGAGAGCTCTTGCAGAAGATCGCCTGTAGATCCGGGCATCTCCTCTTCGGGACGACCTGTCAGCATACCTACAGATATAATTCTGTTAGCCCGCTTCTTCGCCGAACTTTATAAAGGTTCGTTTGAGCAGTTACTAAAAATGCCGCGTTGAAGCCTCTTATTCTCCTTCACGGAGTCAGCAAGCTGGGCCCGAACATCCTTTAATTCGACGTCCAGTCAGGTGTTCGCGTCTTGGAGATTATTTTTCTCCCGTATAACCTTTGTAAGCACGCGCTCGCCAGCCTTCAGCTGCCGTTGAGCATGTTGCTCATCCTCCGGTATGATCTCCGGATTACCTCCGGGATTGTCTGCAGAATCTATTGTTAGATTTGCATTGAATACTAACTGGTACATGCCATTACATTCTTTTCGATCAAGACAAGTATTACCAGATGGGGCCTTCGTGGACTCGTCCATTCCGGCAACTGCGGCCCGTAGCTAGGCTTTGCATTCCTCCAGCTCTTGAGTCAACTGGGTATTCTTCTCCGTAAGAACCTATGCATACAATTATCCTTAAATCAGTCGTGCCAACTGTTTCAAGTCTGAGGGGCTACTGATATACATACTTATCAGATTTTCTTACCCGTATATCCTTTACATACTGGTCCGTGGCTCTGGCGAGGCCATCTTGAGCAGCTTGGATGTACGCGTCCCCTGAGTTGAAGGCATTGAATGCCTCTTCATAGAAACTAGGGTCGCGTAGTGTGGCCCGATGGCGCCTGTGATTCATGGCGCTCTCCACTTTGGAGTTTGTAGCGGATAATCTATCCGCATCCTCTGTAGGAGGACCGTCTGGCGTTGTCCCCGCGTTGACCTCTGCCCTTGAGTCCGGCCTCGGAGTCTGGCTGGCGGAGGCGTGACTGGCAGGCTCTCCGGATACAATCCGACGAGTGCTTTTTTTGCCAGGAAACCATGGATGTTGTTATATTTTAAAAGACAATAATTACGTAGCAGGTTGTTAATCATACCTCTGCAACGGCGTCTCGTTCCTGACCGCCTTCCTCTTAAGCCTACCCGGCTTCAGTGCCCCTTGTTGATGAGTCACCGCGGATTCGGCACGGCATCCCGATGGCCTTCCCTATAAAACGCAATACATGTGCGGTGGGTAAGGTGCAAAGAGGGGATCCTTCTTGGAAGTTGGGAATCCGGTTTTACTTACACGTGATGCAGGGAGTAGGCCAGGATAATCAGCTATGATGGCCACCAAGGCATCGTCATAGCTTAACTGATAAAATGTCCTGTCGACGAGCTCCACAAATCGGTCAGGATCTTCTTCAAGTTCGGGGTTGAGGGCCCGGTCAGGGTCCTCTGGCTGTGGAGACGGGCTGTGGACCTCCTCATAGCTTTTCACAGTTCCTGCTATGAATTGGCAAGGTAAATATTTGTGATGAATTATACGGGAAAGACTAGAATAAAAGATAGTAGCTCACCCAGCTTGGGAGGTTGTACATGGAGAATCCATCCCGTGGCTTAATATGGATGAACTCCTCTTCTTCCCCTTTGTACAAATCGGACAGTATTTTCGCCAGAGCGGTGGCAGAGTCCGGACCTTTACGGCCGCAGCGGGTGGCATCGTCTTCTCCATTGAAGTGCCACATGGGTTTCCCCCAATATTGAAGTGGCTGCACTCCCCGCATTATACATATTGACATAACCTCAATTATTGTCAATCCTGATTTGGCCAGCGTCTTTATCCTGTCCATCAGGAAAAGGACCTCTCTGTTATCTTCCTCCTGGGGGCTCCGGGGGCGCCAGCTGTGGCGTTTCTTCAACGGGGCATTTGCAAACTCAGGAAGGCCCATCCGAATAGGGTCCGGAAGGGGGTCGTCCTCCATATAAAACCACTCCGAAGGCCAGTCTTCGGATGTCTTCTTTTGGGTACCAGACAGGTATCCGGTCCCGGCGATGCGCCATATTTCGGCTCTGCCCACTTGAAATATTGACCCCTCCTGAGTACGGGGTACAATGCAGAATAGCCTCTTCCATAGCTCGAAATGAGCTTCGCAGCCCAGAAACAGCTCGCAAAGGGCGACGTAGCCGGCGATGTGTAAAATGGAGGTGGGGGTGAAGTTATGCAGCTGGAGGCCATAGAACTCCAAGAGCCCGCGGAGGAACGGATGGATGGGAAATCCAAGTCCCCTCAGCAAGTAAGGGACAAGGCATACCCACTCCCCCTTGGACGGTTTGGGAAAACTCTCTGCTTGCTCCACGCCATTGTAAGTGGCTAGTCCGGCTCGGACGGGGACCATGTATGCAGGCGGGAGAAACCCCTGGGCCTGCAACTCTACCAATCGGCTACGAGGAACGGAACACTTCTCCCAATCGCCTGGCTTGGTGCTACGGGAGCGAGAGGAGGAGCTGCGACGGCCGGCCATGATGGGATGGTTTCTTTCGTGCGCGCTCTGATGGATACTCACTGGGAGAGGATGGTGTGATTTGGATCTGAGGATCCCCGTCTCTTTAAATAGACGATTTACTTACATGGTCAGGGTGGCAAATGTAAGAATGCCCCGACTTCTCGCATTCGCTCGACATGTGGAGATAACCATTATTAAAGCACTGAAGCTGAGGAGTGCAACATTGATGGGAAGTCGGACACTGCTCGTTACAACAGGTACTCAGGGATTTTGGAGAAGAACCCGCCTTGTAGTGCCGAAGACAATCTGCGTGCTGGACTCATCGTCATTGAAGCCTGGTTTGGGGGCTACTGAGGGAGTCCTGGATTAGGGGGTCCTCGGACAGCCGAACTATATACTTTGGCCGGACTGTTGGACTATGAAGATACAAGATTGAAGACTTCGTCTCGTGTCCGGGTGGGACTCTCCTTTGCATGGAAGGCAAGCTTGGCAATTCGGATATGTAGATCTCCTTCTCTGTAACCGACTCTGTGTAACCCTAGCCCCCTCTGGTGTCCATATAAACTGGAGGTTTTAGTCCGTAGGACAACAACAATCATAATCATAGGCTAGCTTCTAGGGTTTAGCCTCTACGATCTCGTGGTAGATCAACTCTTGTAATACTCATATCATCAAGATCAATCAAGCAGGAAGTAGGGTATTACCTCCATTGAGAGGGCCCGAACCTGGGTAAACATCGTGTCCCCCGCCTCCTGTTACCATTAGCCTTAGACACACAGTTCGGGACCCCCTACCTGAGATCCGCCGGTTTTGACACCAACAACTGCCGCTTGCGTCCATCGCCTCCATAGGTGCTTGTGGCTTCTAGTCACTTGGTTTTGGATTGGAGTGAGCAGTGTTGCACAGAGACTTGGGAGTAGATGGAATGGAGTGGTGGGGCGCCTTTATGAGAGTCCAAACTCTGTTGCATTCACATCGTGCTGGCTCTATTTTGCTTCTCCAATTAATTCCCTCTACATGTAATTGAGGATGCATCATTGACTGTTTAACTTCTTTGGAACCGCTACCCTCTCCCTCCTTGGCATTCAAGCACCTATGGAGACGACTGCCACTCGCGTCTATCGCGTGTCAGGAGACGTTCCCGTCGATGACGACGTGCCTATGGTGACTTCATAAATTTCAAGATGATAGTGCCGTGCGTGTGTGCGTTCATAGGGGTGAGTGTATGCGCGTGTATATGAGCGCTTGCATCCGTACTATCTCAAAAAAACATAATGCGTGTAAAAAACAGACTAGTCAGTATACTCAATATTGTGCACCTCGGAGAGGAAAACGATAGAACTACGTATTTATTTACAGTGCAGATTCACTTATTTTGCTCCATATGTACTACGCCTCGGTGTAGTCTAGTCACTTGTTGAAATCTCTAGAAAGGCAAATACTCCTTTCTGGTTTACAGGGCTATACTAGCAACTAGTTGTACGTACTAGTACAATAGTGGGCTCACATAGCAATTTTGTCTCATGCAAGAGCCTGGCTATATGCATGCTCCAATGTTCACAACTGCCACGTTCGGGTTGCGCTTGGCTCTTCGCCTCTTCAAGAAGACGAATAATGATGTTACCACTACTGCTTCTACAGTGTCGAATCCACTACTGCATGTCCGTCCACCACGAGCGGGAGGGATAGCTTGTTGTAGAAGTACTACTATAAGCAAAAGACTGTCCTCGCTTGCGAGCAACCACGCGCATGGGCGAGGGAGAAGGCGTGAAGTAGTAAAATCAAGCTTCTCCTCGTTGTACGAGTTGACGCGACACATCATAGCACTGGCCCCACATGCTTGCCTCTAAACTTCGCTGAAAGACCCGCAGTGTACAATATATTTGCTGGAACCTCTAACATTTACCCACCACAAATTAAAATATATATTCTTGTCTTGACCAGATGAGCGTGCAAACTACAATCAACAGGGTGATAGGTAGGGCCAGAAGACTATTTTAATTTTTTTAAAAACTTTGAGACGGCCACATAGCATGGAGCCGACCCCAAAGATTTTAAGCTTACAGGCATGGTACACGCTATGCTAGACTACTCTATACATGAAACTGCCACACGAGCGTCCGGGCTACGCTTGGCTCTTCGCCTCTTCGGGAATTTGAACAATGATGGAGTACTACTGCACTGGAGGAGTACTGAAGTAAACATGCCCTAGAGGCAATAATAAAGTTATTATTTATTTCCTTATATCAAGATAAATGTTTATTATTCATGCTAGAATTGTATTAATCGGAAACATAATACATGTGTGAATACATAGACAAACTTAATGTCACTAGTATGCCTCTACTTGACTAGCTCATTAATCAAAGATGGTCATGGTTCCTAACCATAGACATGAGTTGTCATTTGATTACAGGATCACATCATTAGGAGAATGATGTGATTGACATGACCCATTCTGTTAGCTTAGCACTTGATCGTTTAGTATGTTGATATTGCTTTCGTCATGACTTATACATGTTCCTACAACTATGAGATTATGCAACTCCCATTTACCGGAGGAACACTTTGTGTGCTACCAAACGTCACAACATAACTGGGTGATTATAAAGGAGCTCTACAGGTGTCTCCAAAGGTACATGTTGAGTCGGCGTATTTTGAGATTAGGTTTTGTCACTCCGATTGTCAGAGAGGTATCTCTGGGCCCTCTCGGTAGTGCACATCACTATAAGCCTTGCAAGCAACGGCTAATGAGTTAGTTACGGAATGATGCATTACATAACGAGTAAAGAGACTTGCCGGTAACGAGATTGAACTAGGTATTGGGATACCGACGATCGAATCTCGGGCAAGTAACATACCGATGACAAAGGGAACAACGTATGTTGTTATGCGGTTTGACCGATAAAGATCTTCGTAGAATATGTAGGAGCCAATATGAGCATCCAGGTTCCGCTATTGGTTATTGACCGGTAACGTGTCTCGGTCATGTCTACATAGTTCTCGAACCCGTAGGGTCCGCACGCTTAAAGTTTCGATGATAGTTATATTATGAGTTTATGAGTTTTGATGTACCGAAGGTTGTTCGGAGTACTGGATGTGATCACGTACATGACGAGGAGTCTCTAAATGGTCGTGACATGAAGATTGATATATTGGAAGCCTATATTTGGATATCGAAAGTGCTCCAGGTGAAATCTTGATTTTACCGGAGTACCGGGGGGTTACCGGAACCCCCCGGGGGCTTAATGGGCCATAGTGGGCCTTATTGGAGAAGAGGAGAGGCGGCCAGGGCTGGGCCGCACGCCCCTCCCCCCTAGTCCGAATAGGACAAGGAGAGCGGGTGGGGCCGTAACACCCATAATGCGGCTATATCTCCCACGTGTCGAAGCACGACTTAGAGGCATAATCACATGGTGGTTTTGTCGCAAGAAGGGTCATCTTCACCCAATCCCATGTAATGAACAAGAATGGGATAAAGAGTTGGCTTACAATCGCCACTTCACACAATGAACATATAATTCATACATCATTCAGAGTACACACATAGTCCGACTACGGATGAAGCCAAAAGAAAAGAAGATAACCCAACTGCTAGATCCCCGATCATCCCAACCGAGCTCCACTACTGATCAACATGAAACAAAACATAGCAATGACCAAGATCTTCGTTGAGCTCCCAACTGAGCTCGGTTGCATCACCTGCACTGGTATCATCTGCACCTGCAACTTTTGTGATAGTATCTGGTGAGTCACAAGCAGTCAGCAGTCTGAAAACCCGCGAGATTAAGACTATTTAAGCTTATGGATAGGAAGTGGTAATGAGGTGGAGTTGCATCAAGTACTAAGCAAATATGGTGGCTAACATATGCAAATAAGAGCGAGAAGAGAAGCAAACGGTACGGTCGAGAAGCTAGAAGTGATCAAGAAGTGATCCTGAAACTGCTTACACACAATCATAACACCAAGACCGTGTTCACTTCCCGGACTCCGCCGAAAAGAGACCATCACGGCTACACACGCATTTGATGCATTTTAATTAAGTCAAGTGTCAAGTTCTCTACAACCGGACATTAACAAATTCCCATCTGCCACATAACTGTGGGCACGGTTCTCGAAAGTTTATACCGTGCAGGGGTGTCCCAACTTAGCCCATCACAAGCTCTCATGGTCAACGAAGGATATACCTTCTCCCGGGAAGACACGATCAGTCTCAGAATCCCGGTTTACAAGACATTTTGACAATGGTAAAACAAGACCAGCAAAGCCGCCCGATGTGCCGACAAATACCGACAGGAGTCGCACGTATCTCGTTCTCAGGGCACACCGGATGAGCCAGACGTCGGATTGGCATAGACCCTGGTTGCCCAGGTGGCGCTGGACATCGCTCTGTTTGGACCAGCACCCGAAGGAGCACTGGCCTGGTGGGTAAATAAAGATGACCCTTGAGTCTGCAGAACCCAAGGGAAAAAGGCTTAGGTGGCAAATGTTAAAACCAAGGTTGGGCCTTGCTGGAGGAGTTTTATTCAAAGCGAACTCTCAAGGGGGTCCCATAAATCACCCAACCGCGTAAGGAATGCAAAATCAAGGAACATAACACCGGTATGACGGAAACTAGGGCGGCAAGAGTGGAACAAGACACAAGGCAGAAGGCCGAGCCTTCCACCCTTTACCAAGTATATAGATGCATTAATTAAATAAGAGATATTGTGATATCCCAACATAATCTTGTCCATCATGGAGCAATCTTCAACTTCACCTGCAACTAACAATGCTATAAGAGGGGCTAAGCAAAGTGGTAACATAGCCAAGCAACGGTTTGCTAGGAAGGGTGAAAAGGTTAGAGGCTGACATGGCAATATGGGAGGCATGGTAAACAAGTGATAGGTAGCGCGGCATAGCGATAGAACGAAGCAACTAGCAAGCAAAGATAGAAGTGATATTGAGGGTAATGGTCATCTTGCCTGAGATCCCGCAAGGAAGAAGAACGAGTGCATGAAGAAGACAAACGGACATAGTCGAATGAATCCTCACAACTCCGGAACGAAACCGAAGCTAACGAGAGAAGCAAACCAGAAAGAAACAAACAACATGGTAAACAACCATCACATACACATGGCATGATGCACAATCATATGATGCACGTCCAGTTTAAGGAGGCATGGCATGGCAAAGTGCACAAACAATAATACAAGTTAAGTGGAGCTCAATATGCAACAAGGTTTCATATTGACGAAACACCACATCAATTATTTAGTTCTCTCTCGTTTAGGAACACAACAATATTTGATGAAGCACTGACTGGGCCGGGTCTGGAGGCAACGATGCGGCCAACGGGCACTGCTGGTGCGCTCGTTCACCTCGTGTGGATGAAGCAGAAGGGGGTCAGGGCGACGCGAGCGAAGAAGAGCAGCACGACATGATTTAGCGGGCGTGGTGGCGCAAAGAAGGGGCAACAAAGACGGCTGGCGGCGGATCCAGGTCGCGGGACGGCTGGTGAGGTGGCTTGGACTTTGCGGTGGCAGGCGCGAGGAGACGAGGCCAAGCGCTCCTGCTCGGGGTCTTGGGCAGACGCACCGCGGACGGGCGGGAACAGCAGGCGGCTGTTGATCCGGTCCCTGGGCCATGCATCCGACCGGAGACGGGAGAGGGAGGCGCGGTCATGGAGCTCCAAGCGGCGGCGCCATGGTTCCCTGTGAAGAGACAGGGAGGTTGAGGCAAGAGAGATGAGAGATCAAAGGGGAAGGAGAGAAAAATAGTAGGGGAAGAAGGGAAGGAGAGGGCGCAATGGGAGCTCATCTGCTGGTGGCGCTGCTTGCGGCCGGCAGCGACGCAAGGGAGCACGGCGATGGATCGGGCCCGGGCGCAGCGAGGCTGGCAGTTGCAGGCGCTGAGTTGCGGGAGGGAGGCAGGGAGCTACGAGAGGCTCTCTCAGTCGTTGGATCTTTGATCTGATGGTCGGGATGGAAGGGCGGCCTGTATCAGATCTGGTTGGCTGGATTGGAGGGGAGAGGTGGAGGAAGGGGGTTGGCTCACTACAGATTTCGAGGAGGAGACCAAGGGTGGCGGCGGCTCGGGAATGAGTGGATGGATGGGACAGGATCCTAGTTTCTAGGGTTTGACCGTTTAAATAGCTAGGAGGACTAGCTTAGGGGCAAAACGGACCCTCCGATCAAAATCGAACGGGCGAGAAAAAATAAGTAGGGAGTCCAAATAAGAAAATAGAGATGTTTTATAGATGTTGGGGGATGATCCGGACCCATCGATCATGACAGCCCAATTCAGGTTCAGAGCAGGTTTCGGACAAACGCGAGGGGTGTGAGAGGGTTTAGGTGGTCAAACAAGAGGGAACGAGAAGCCGGTTTGTCTTGGAACGGTCAACGAACGCAATGGCGAGAAGCGAGGAGCGGCAACTACAAGCAGATGCAAGTTTTAAGAAAACAAAGCCGATGCAATGTGCATGATGCTATGAGATAAGATGCATGACATGAACAAAATGCAAAATGAAAGACAAAAACCCAACTACGAAGGAAATATCATATCACATCTCCGGAAAAGGCAAGAGTTGGAGTTACGAATATGGAAAGTTGTATCCGGGGCGTTACAACACTCCACCACTACGAGAGGATCTCGTCCCGAGATCTAAGATGGCACCGGAGAGAAATGGAAGAGGAAGAAAGAGGTAAACTAAGTTGCTTCTTGGACAAATGAGTGACACCACGAACCCTGAGAGGTTGAACAAATTGAAAGAAAAAGAATACAACGAAGAAGAACAAAGTTGAAAACACTCTGTTAGAAAAGAGGAACAAGGAATATTGGAGAACTTGAAGGTTGCAAAGACATGAATCAAGAGTTTAATGGACAAGATAGAATTCGAAACCACTCTGGTTAAAACAAGATGAGAGAGGAAGAATTCGGGCAGCACTCCGGTTGAACATGGAAGGAATAGAACATGAACTTGAGAAGATGGGATGATACTTGATGAAATCAACAACACACTCCCTCTGGAACTATAGAAAGAATGGCACAATGGGTAAGAAGGATTTCAGACAGCAATCCAGTTGGAAAGAGAGGAAAAACTTGATAAGATGAAAGAACTTGAATGAGAACACAACACTCTGGTTAAATGGATAAGCAAGAAAAGAACATGATCCTCAGAATTTGAGATGATGAGTGAAAAGAGCAACATCACAATGCCTCCGGAAGAAAGAATAGAAGATAGATCATTGGAATAATAGAATGAAGAAGAAAATGCCAACTTCTGCCACAAATGACCTTGGAAAGCACCCTTCCAAGAAGGTTACAACGGGGTTGTTGGGAAAAACCAACAACAAAATGAATAAGCTTGTAGTGGGCTTATGGAAAACATCTCAAAACTATGAGGTGACAACCGGCCACTAACGGAAACAATTGCTTTCTTGAGATCAACGAAGAGATGAAAACTGCTTTCGTCGAGAGGATAGGAGAAAACTTGGATCATTGATAAGCACCACAAATAGCAACATTCATTAGGGAAGGCTTTAGGTGAAATCTATACCAAGATAACTCCAATGAAGACATTGACGGTTGAAAACATCTCTTGAACAAAGAGAAAATGATGGATTTAAATATGTCACTCTTGAAAACTTGTGAATCATGAAACGCGAAGGGAAATTATCAAGAATGACCTAACACCATCTCAAAAGATAAGGTAGAAAGAATTGCACTTTGGAATGCAAGATGAAGAATGCTTGAACTCCTCTGAAAAGAATCTCGATGAACACTTCGAGAAGGAATTAAATCCTTGATGAACCATCATGTAGAGCCTCCATGGAGAACTCCGGTAATCAAAGGATGATAGAACGAAAGAGAAGTTGAAAACACAAGGTGAAGCCTTGAAATGATTTAGATGGAGCTTCGCTGTGATATAACCGAGAAAACTTGGAACTCCGGAAAAGGAAAAGATGAAACACTAGAACCGAGAATTACTTCATCATGAACAATATCCGGAAGAAAAGAATTGAATCACCTCGAGGAAATAAGAATAAGAATTATTGTTTGCTTATCCTTCATCAAATTAAATTGATGACAAGCAATGGATTTGGCATACTACTTACTCTCATAAAAAGGATTAAGAGAGATATAGCATAAACTTGAGAAGGTATAGATGGAACCAGCGGTGGGATTTGGAAACAACGAATGAATTGATATGATAAAAAAGGAAGTGAAATCTTGAATGAACCACCGAAAGAATTGAAAATGAAAGTAACAAAGGCACAATTCACCAGGAAGAATTGGAAAATGAATGAAGATACTTGAGGGGATTTAGATACATGAGAACGAAGAGATCATGAACTGATTAGCGGATATTTGAACGATGCACCGGTAAGACTTGGAGAACGATAGCTACATGCTGAGAATGAAAAATTATGACATGATGGCCTTCAGAGGAAAGGAACGGAAACAACTCATGACATGCTCCAGATGGGTGAAAACAATTCTCACAATCGAAAACAATTTTGAGAGGATGGCATCAAGCTAGAACCATGAATCTTCAAGAGAATGGACCAAGATTTTAAGAGAAATCTCTTCCTCGGTCTTCAAATGTTGAGAATGATGATGAGAACCACCATGAATTGTTTAGGCACTCCAGAATGAAGAATAGAAAGTTTGAACCAACGATCAAAAGAATTTGAAAGCAATCTTGAAGAAGACATCTGACTGATGGAAATTCATTCTTACGTCAAACTTGGAAATGAATTTGAGAATCGCTCCTGATACTTAGAAGAGTCGGGCAAGATCCTGGGAAAAGACCTGTGGGTTAGGGCCCACTCCAAAGAAAACACCGTTGAATGGTTTTTAAAAAAGATTGCACCCGTTGAATTAAATGACTTGAATGAGATAATACTCTCCAAATAGCTTGAACAGATTATGAATGGAAAGCACGAATCTTCTGAGATATCTTGAGCACTCTAGGACAAATGAATAGCGAGAAGTGAATGATTGATAGGTGCACCAGCATGGGAAACATTTGAAACAAGGAATATGATCGACAAAGCTTGAATTGAATCCACCGGAGAAGAAAAGAGAACAAAGAATAATAAACTTGAAGCTCCGTTAGTATCTTCCTGAGAATCACCGGAAAAGAACATTGACGGAAAAGAATGGAGAGACTTTCATTAATAAAAGGATACATGATTAAGAAATCTGAGTCCTTGAAGAAAAGGGTGGGAGGGCGGGAAAACAAAGACAACTTGGGACGGATGAAACAAACACTGTTGAGAAAACTTAGAATTGAACTTGCAAATGTTGAAATGATCGGAACCACTTGAAGAGAAGCACGCCGGTAGGAAAAGGATTAACATGATGACCTCGATGATCAAGAAGGATAAGTATTCACATAGCAATATGAGAACACCATTTTGGAAAGGTATGGATTCAACATTTGACTCCGAAACAACTCGAATACCACAAATAAAACAAAACAAAGGATTTGGCTTGCAGAATAAGCCGGAAACAAACATATGATAGAGATTTCATCCAAAGTTTTCGTGGTGGGGCCCACACGGGCTCGATTGTACAGCACCATCATGTACAAGGCAGTGCACATGACATACGAAGCATCCCTGAAGTAGCATAGCCAAGGGTTCTTTAAGACACAACGAGACCACTGTAAAAATGACCGTGGATAGGCGGACCACTAGACATCGAACCCCAATCTCATATCATGCATCTGTCGAAAAGAAAAAAAAACTAGAGCTACTTGAATTCCCACCTATAAAACTCCCGACACTTTCTGGCTATGCAATCTGGTGTTGGGGATACAGGGGAAGCAATATATATCTCACCCAAAACTAACAATCCCTACATCCAGTTGTATCCATCCGTCAACACATAACCAAGAAAACTCCGGAAATCGTGTACCTCAACCTTCGAAAAGCATCCGTTATACGAGCTATGGCAATACTCCCAAACTCCCTAGTACTGGGTGGCATCGAGGTTATCTCACCAACAATTGCATAAAAGATATTTTCGATGTCGGCAAAACTCAGGTATTCCAGAACTGCAACGATAAAATCATGACGACAACACCTCAGAGCTCAACTCCCTAGGACACTGCCACAACCCCTAAATATCAGGAGGCACCAAGAACAATGTTCTCATCATAAGAATATCGGAACGATCCCAAGATACCCGCGTGATCCTAAAAAAAATTTAGTGAAATTTGAGGAGAGGAAAGACAAAACATCTACGTCAAGAGACCTCACTACAGCGACAAAGGGGGCTGAGGAGTAAAAAGAATCCTACTCTCCGATATATATAATCCTAAGACTCAACACATTTTTGTTCTAGACTCAACAACGCCAGCGATTCAATCAAGCAGGGGGGTTCCTAAGTCGGGGATGGCTCTGATTACCAACTTGTAACACCCACAATGCGGCTATATCTCCCACGTGTCGAAGCACGACTTAGAGGCATAACCGCATGGTTGTTTTATTGCAAGAAGGGTCATCTTCACCCAATCCCATGTAATGAACAAGAATGGGATAAAGAGTTGACTTACAATCGCCACTTCACACAATGAACATATAATTCATACATCATTCAGAGTACACACATAGTCCGACTACGGACGAAGCCAAAAGAAAAGAAGATAACCCAACTGCCAGATCCCCGATCGTCCCAACTGGGCTCCACTACTGATCAACATGAAACAAAACATAGCAACGACCAAGATCTTCATTGAGCTCCCAACTGAGCTCGGTTGCATCACCTGCACTGGTATCATCGGCACCTGCAACTGTTGTGATAGTATCTGGTGAGTCACAAGGACTCAGCAATCTCGAAACCCGCGAGATCAAGACTATTTAAGCTTATGGGTAGGAAGTGGTAATGAGGTGGGGTTGCAGCAAGCACTAAGCAAATATGGTGGCTAACATACGCAAATAAGAGCGAGAAGAGAAGCAACAGAACAGTCGAGAAGCTAGAAGTGATCAAGAAGTGATCCTGAAACTACTCACGCACAATCATAACACAAAGACCGTGTTCACTTCCCGTACTCCACCGAAAAGAGACCATCACGGCTACACACGCGGTTGATGCATTTTAATTAAGTCAAGTGTCAAGTTCTCTACAACCGGACATTAACAAATTCCTATCTGCCACATAACCGCGGGAACGGCTCTCGAAAGTTTATACCCTGCAGGGGTGTCCCAACTTAGCCCATCGCAAGCTCTCACAGTCAATGAAGGATATTCCTTCTCCCAGGAAGACCCGATCAGTCTCGGAATCCTGGTTTACAAGACATTTCGACAATGGTAAAACAAGACCAGCAAAGCCGCCCAAATGTGCCAACAAATCCCGATATAAGCTGCACATATCTCGTTCTCAAGCACACCAGATTGTCCAAACTTCCGGTAGGCCAGCCCAGAGTTGCCCCTGGTGGCCACCGGCGGCTGACAGGTTGGACCAACACTCACGACGAGCATTGGCCCGGGGGGGGGGGTAAATAAAGATGACCCTTGAGTCTGCAGAACCCAAGGGAAAAAGGCTTAGGTGGCAAATGTTAAAACCAAGGTTGGGCCTTGCTGGAGGAGTTTTATTCAAAGCGAACTGTCAAGGGGGTCCCATAAATCACCCAACCGCGTAAGGAACGCAAAATTAAGGAACATAACACCGGTATGACGGAAACTAGGGCGGCAAGAGTGGAACAAAATACCAGGCATAAGGCCGAGCCTTCCATCCTTTACCAAGTATATAGATGCATTAATTAAATAAGAGATATTGTGATATCCCAACATAATCTTGTCCATCATGGAGCAATCTTCAACTTCACCTGCAACTAACAATGCTATAAGAGGGGCTGAGCAAAGCGGTAACATAGCCAAGCAACGGTTTGCTAGGAAGGGTGAAAAGGTTAGAGGCTGACATGGCAATATGGGAGGCATGGTAAACAAGTGATAGGTAGCACGGCATAGTGATAGAACGAAGCAGCTAGCAAGCAAAGATAGAAGTGATATCGAGGGTAATGGTCATCTTGCCTGAGATCCCGCAAGGAAGAAGAACGAGTGCATGAAGAAGACAAACGGACGTAGTCGAACGAATCCTCACAACTCCGGAACGAACCAAAGCGAACGAGAGAAGCAAACCGGAAAGAAACAAACAACATGGTAAACAACCATCACATACACATGGCATGATGCACAATCAAGTATGATGCATGTCCGGTTTAAGGAGGCACGGCATGGCAAAGTGCACAAACAATACTACAAGTTAAGTGGAGCTCAATATGCAACAAGTTGCATATTGACGAAACACCACATCAATTATTTAGTTCTCTCTCGTTTAGGAACACAACAATATTACATGTTGTTATAAACATGGCAAGAGGTGAAACATAATTAAACTACCTATCTAAGCAAGTTTAAATGAGGCCAGAACAACAAACAACAATTCCGGAAAATCCCCATGTGCATATTTTAGATTTGGTACTGTTCTGCCCTAAACCATATTTTAGAGTTGTTAAACATGCAAAGTAATATCACCATGATAATCTATGCATTTTTCCACCCCATTTACATATAAAGTTTATTAAATTCGGAGCTACGGTTGTTTAGTTATGAAATAAAGCATTTTAGCATGGCATTTATGCAAAATAATAGCAAACAGCAAGTTAGACATTTTTAACATAGATGAAAGTAGCAGATTATGAAACTAGATACAATTCTAAACATTTTACATGTTTAAATCATTTTAATCTGATGCACCATTTGTGAGTTATTAAATGCATGATCTAGAGGGACTTCTGAAAAACTGTAATATCCTAGATAATCCTAAAATCGCAGCACGAGAAAAAAACATGAGTCGGGCCGAATCTGAATCACGGGCCCAACAGGAAGGGGGGACTGGAGGGGGGCTGCTCACCCATGGGCTTGGCCCGGTTGATGAAGCACTAACTGGGCCGGATCTGGAGGCAACGATGCGGTCAACGGGCACTGCTGGAGCGCTCGTTCACCTCGCGTGGACGAAGCAGAAGGGGGCCGGGGAAACGCGAGCGAAGAAGAGCAGCGCGACATGATTCAGCGGGCGTGGAGGTGCAAAGCAGGGGCAACGAAGACGGCTGGCAGCGGATCCAGGTCGCGGGACGGCTGGTAGGTGGCTTGGACTTGGCGGTGGCAGGCGCGAGGAGACGAGGCCGAGCGCTCCTGCTCGGGGTCTCGGGCAAATGCACCGCGGATGGGCGTGAACAACAGGCGGCTGTGGATCTGATCCCTGGGCCATGGATCCGACCGGAGACGGGAGAGGGAGGCGCGGTCATGGAGCTCCAAGCGGCGGCGCCATGGTTCCCTGTGAAGAGACAGAGAGGGTGAGGCGAGAGAGATGAGAGATCGAAGGGGAAGGAGAGAAAAATAGTAGGGGAAGAAGGGAAGGAGAGGGCGCAATGGGAGCTCATCTGCTGGTGGCGCTGCTTGCGGCCGGCGGCGACGCAAGGGAGCACGGCGATGGATCGGGCCCGGGCGCAGCGAGGCTGACAGTTGCGGGCGCCAAGCTGCGGGAGGGAGGCAGGGAGCTGCCGGAGGCTCTCTCGGTCGTTGGATCTTTGATCTGATGGTTGGGATGGAAGGGCGGCCCGGATCAGATCTGGTTGGCTGGACTGGAGGGGAGAGGTGGAGGAAGGGGATTGGCTCGCTGTAGATTTCGAGGAGGAGACCAAGGGTGGCGGCGGCTCGGGAATGAGTGGATGGATGGGACAGGATCCTAGTTTCTAGGGTTTGACTGTTTAAATAGCTGGGAGGACTAGCTTAGGGGCAAAACAGACCCTCCAATCAAAATCGAATGGGCGAGAAAAAAATAAGTAGGGAGTCGAAATAAGAAAATAGAGATGTTTTATAGATGTTGGGGGATGATCCGGACCCATCGGTCATGACAGCCCGATTCGGGTACAGAGCAGGTTTCAGACACACGCGAGGGGTGTGAGAGGGGTTAGGTGGTCAAACAAGAGGGAACGAGAAGCCAGTTGGTCTTGGAATGGTCAAGAACGCAACGGAGAGAAGCGAGGAGCGGCAACTACAAGCGGATGCAAGTTTTAAGAAAACAAAGCCGATGCAATGTGCATGGTGCTATGAGATGAGATGCATGACATGAACAAAATGCAAAATGAAAGACAAAAACCCAACCACGAAGGAAATATCATATCACATCTCCGGAAAAGGCAAGAGTTGGAGTTACGAATATGGAAAGTTGTATCCGGGGCGTTACAGGGCCCCCCTTTCCTTCCTCTCTCTCCCTCCTCTTTGCCACTTTCTCCAAGTCCATGGAAAGGAGGGAGTCCTACTCCAGGTTGGAGTAGGACTCCCCATGGCGCACCGCCTCCTTGGCCGGCCGCCCCCTCCTCCCTTGCTCCTTTATATACAGAGGTAGGGGGCAGCTCTAGAGACACAACAACAGACCATTGATCTCTTATCCGTGTGCGGTGCCCCCCTCCACCATAGTCCTCCTCGATAATATTGTAGCGGTGCTTAGGCGAAGCCCTACGATGGTAGAACATCAACATCGTCACCACGGCTTCGTGCTGACGGAACTCTCCCTCGACACTTGGCCGGATGGGAGTTCGGGGGATGTCATCGAGTTGAACGTGTGCTAGAACTCGGAGGTGTCGTACTTTCGATGCTTGATCGGTCGGGCCGTGAAGACGTACGACTACATCAACCGTGTTGTTCTAACACTTCCGCTTTCGGTCTACTAGGGTACATGGACAACACTCTCCCCTCTCGTTGCTATGCATCACCATGATCTTGTGTGTGCGTAGGATTTTTTTTGAAATTACTACGTTCCCCAACAGTGGCATTCAAGCCTGGTTTTATGCGTAGATTTTATATGCACAAGTAGAACACAAGTGAGTTGTGGGCGATACAAGTCATACTGCTTACCAGCATGTCATACTTTGGTTCGGCGGTATTGTTGGATGAAGCGGCCTGGACCGACATTATGCGTACACTTACGCGGGACTGGTTCTACCAACGTGCTTTGCATACAGGTGGCTGGCGGGTGTCAGTTTCTCCAACTTTAGTTGAACCGAGTGTGGCTATGCCCGGTCCTTGTGAAGGTTAAAACAGCACTAAACTTGGCGAACTATCGTTGTGGTTTTGATGCGTAGGTAAGAACGGTTCTTGATCAGCCCGTAGCAGCCATGTAAAATTTGCAACAAAAAAGTAGAGGACGTCTAACTTGTTTTTGCAGGGCATGTTGTGATGTGATATGGTCAAGACGTTATGCTATATTTTGTTGTATGAGACGATCATGTTTTGTAACCAAGTTATCGGCAACTGGCAGGAGCCATATGGTTGTCGCTCTATTGTATGAAATGCAAACGCCCTGTAATTGCTTTACTTTATCACTAAGCGGTAGCGATAGTCGTAGAAGCAATAGGTGGCGAAACGAAAATTATGCTACGATGGAGATCAAGGTGTCGCACCAGTGACGATGGTGATGACGACGGTGCTTCGGAGATGGAGATCTCAAGCACAAGATGATGATGGCCATATCATATCACTTATATTGATTGCATGTGATGTTTATCCTTTATGCATCTTATTTTGCTTTGATTGACGGTAGCATTATAAGATGATCTCTCACTAAATTTCAAGAAGTGTTCTCCATGAGTATGCACCGTTGCGAAAGTTCTTCATGCTGAGACACCACGTGATGATCGGGTGTGATAGGCTCTACGTTCAAATATAACGGGTGAAAAAAAGTTGCACACGCGGAATACTCAGGTTAAACTTGACGGGCCTAGCATATAAAGATATGGCCTTGAAACACTGAGACTGAAAGGTCGAGCGTGAATCATATAGTAGATATGATCAACATAGTGATGTTCACCATTGAAAACTACTCCATCTCACGTGATGATTGGAAATGGTTTAGTTGATTTGGATCACGTGATCACTTAGATGACTAGAGAGATGTCTGTCTAAGTGGGAGTTCTTTAGTAATATGATTAATTGAACTTAAATTTATCATGAACTTAGTACCTGATAGAATTTTGTTTGTCTATGTTTGTTGTAGATAGATGGCTCGTGCTGTTGTTCCGTTGAATTTTAATGTGTTCCTTGAGAAAGCTAAATTGAAAGATGATGGTAGCAATTACACGGACTAGGTCCGTAACTTGAGAATTATCCTCATTGCTGCACAGAAGAATTACGTCCTGGAAGCACTGTTGGGTGCCAGGCCTGCTACAGATGCAACTGACAATGTTAAGAGCGTCTGGCAGAGCAAAGCTGATGACTACTCGATAGTTCAGTGTGCCATGCTTTACGGCTTAGAACCGGGACTTCAACGACGTTTTGAATGTCATGGAGCATATGAGATGTTTCAGGAGTTGAAGTTAATATTTCAAGCAAATGCCCGGATTGAGAGATATGAAGTCTCCAATAAGTTCTATAGTTGTATGATGGAGGAGAATAGTTCGGTCAGTGAACACATACTCAAAATGTCTGGGTATAATAATCACTTGATTCAACTGGGAGTTAATCTTCTTGATGATAGTGTCATTGACAGAATTCTTCAATCACTACCACCAAACTACAAGAGCTTCATGATGAACTATATTATGCAAGGGATGGACAAGACTATTCCCGAGCTCTTCGCAATGCTAAAAGCTGCGGAGGTAGAAATCAAGAAGGAGCATCAAGTGTTGATGGTCAATAAAACCACCAGTTTCAAGAAAAAGGGTAAAGGGAAGAAGAAGGGGAACTTGAAGAAGAACGGCAAACAAGTTGCTTCTCAAGAGAAGAAACCCAAATCTGGACCTAAGCCTGAGACTGAGTGCTTCTACTACAAGAATACTGGCCACTGGAAGCGGAACTACCCCAAGTATTTGGCGTATCAGAAGGATGGCAAGGTGAACAAAGGTATATGTGATATACATGCTATTGATGTGTACCTACTAATGCTCGCAGTAGCACCTGGGTATTTGATACTGGTTCTGTTGCTAATATTTGCAACTTGAAACAAGGACTACGGATTAAGCGAAGATTGTCTAAGGACGAGGTGACGATGCGCGTGGGAAATGGTTCCAAAGTCGATGTGATCGCGGTCGGCACGCTACCTCTACATCTACCTTCGGGATTAGTTTTAGACCTGAATAATTGTTATTTGGTGCCAGCGTTGAGCTTGAACATTATATCTGGATCTTGTTTGATGCGAGACGGTTATTCATTTAAATCGGAGAATAATGGTTGTTCTATTTATATGAGTAATATCTTTTATGGTCATGCACCCTTGAAGAGTGGTCTATTTTTATTAAATCTCGATAGTAGTGATACACATATTCATAATGTTGAAACCAAAAGATGCAGAGTTCATAATGATAGTGCAAATTATTTGTGGCACTGCCGTTTGGGTCATATTGATGTAAAGCACATGAAGAAACTCCATACTGATGGACTTCTGGAATCACTTGATTATGAATTACTTGGTACTTGCGAACCGTGCCTCATGGGCAAGATGATTAAAACTCCATTCTCCGGAACTATGGAGTGAGCAACAGACTTGTTGGAAATCATACATACTGATGTATGTGGTCCAATGAATGTTGAGGCTCGTGGCGGATATCGTTATTTTCTCACATTCACAGATGATTTGAGCAGATATGGGTATATCTACTTAATGAAACACAAGTCTGAAACATTTGAAAAGTTCAAAGAATTTCAGAGTGAAGTGAAAATCATCATAACAAGAAAATAAAGTTTCTATGATGTGATCGTGGAGGAGAATATTTGAGTTACGAGTTTGGTTTACACTTGAAACGATGCGGAATAGTTTCGCAACTCACGCCACCCAGAGCACCACAACAAAATGGTGTGTCCGAACGTCGTAATCATACTTTACTAGATATGGTGCGATCTATGATGTCTCTTACTGATTTACCGCTATCATTTTGTGGTCATGCTTTAGAGACAGCCGCATTCACGTTAAATAGGGCACCATCAAAATCCATTGAGACGACGCCTTATGAACTGTGGTTTGGCAAGAAACCAAAGTTGTCGTTTCTTAAAGTTTGGGGATGCGATGCTTATGTGAAGAAACTTCAACCAGATAAGCTCGAACCCAAATCGGAGAAATGTGTCTTCATAGGATACCCAAAAGAGACTATCGGGTACACCTTCTATCACAGATCTGAAGGCAAGACTTTTGTTGCTAAATTCGGATCCTTTCTAGAAAAAGAGTTTCTCTTGAAAGAAGTGAGTGGGTGGAAAGTAGAACTTGATGAGGTAACTGTACCTGCTCCCTTATTGGAAAGTAGTTCATCACAGAAACCGGTTCCTGTGACAACTACACCAATCAGTGAGGAAGCTAATGATATTGATCATGAAACTTCGGATCAAGTTACTATAGAACCTCGTAGGTCATCCAGAGTAAGGTCCGCTCCAGAGTGGTACAGTAATCCTATTCTGGAAGTCATGTTACTTGACCATGGCAAACCTACGAACTATGAGGAAGCGATGATGAGCCCAGATTCCGCAAAATGGCTTGAGGCCACGAAATCTGAGATGGGATCCATGTATGAGAACAAAGTATGGACTTTGGTTGACTTTCTCGATGATTGGCAAGCCATCAAGAATAAATGGATCTTCAAGAACAAGACTGACGCTGATGGTAATGTAACTATCTACAAAGCTCGACTTGTTGCGAAAGGTTTTCGACAAGTTCAAGGGGTTGACTATGATGAGACTTTCTCACTGTGGGGACCCCGACTCATAAGTGGTGATCACCGAATGCACGTGTACAATGATCCCAGAGATCAATGCTCACTAAACACACAGAAGCTAAATAACAAGAGTCTTACATCCATACATACCGTATTACACAAGTAGGACCATTATGGTCAAGTCTTGAGTATAACATTGCAGCGGAAATCTTCGTTGATAACTTGGACCCATGCCATCTGCCTTAACCCTAGAGGCATTCTGACTGGGAAGCGTCCTAGCTCGCATGTTTGTCACCAAAGTATTCTTCTTCATATCATGTCTTTTCATGCCTGGCCAATAAAATAACCAGTGGCAAGCCAATGAGTACTTTGAATGTACTCGCAAGCAACCCATGTGTTGGTTCAAGATACAACAATGCATGATATAGGTAAATTTTTGCAGAAAGCTAGTTTTGAGTGCAATGACATGTTCAACAACTTTGTAAGACATGCATCAAGAGAATTCAAGTCACCATGAGGACAGGTTACAGATATCAACATAAATAGAGTGGGCACCAACCCATCTCAATCATGTCAAGTCCCTTGACTTGACCCAAGTCATTTTATCAACACACACACTTGGTTTGTAAACAAGTGTATGTAGCCCAAGAGCGGTTACCCAACTGTCCTTGACCGTGGACACGTCTATTCGAATAGTTTTACACTCTGCAGAGGTTGCACACTGTACCCACAAGATCCGGGGAACTTCCGTGTCATCCATGACCCGCGATACCTCAAGTACCCGGGGTAAGCACCCGATCACTATCTTTCCCTAGACGACACTAACATGGAGTCCACTCGATTCGTAGTAACCCCCGTGCCTAACATTTCACATCATATAGTTGTGGAGCCTTGCTCCCATATTCATCACATACCACAAGCACGGGGTACCAACGGTGTGTTCGGTGCCCTGTGAAAATAGCCATGGCCGCCCTACCTGGCACGACCCCATCCCGAGAGAGCGCACCAACAACTCTGCCGTCACTAGTAATGCGGGCTCCAAGCTAGTATCGGTCTAGGTAATCAATAATGCCCTTTCCCATATAAGGGTAGAGTGGTTGCGCATGTAAGGTTGGAATAACAATCGCAACTTAAACCAATCTATTTTTGAAAACAACACACACACTTGCCTCGGTACACCACTTCGTCATCAAGTGGCTACCCAACTCAACATCTCCCTCGGGCATAAGTGGCACCCGACGGGCTTTTCGAAAAGTCCTTTGAAAAACTTTGTCTCATGCATATTCCCGTCCCTTTTTGCGTAGCACTACTTTAGCATCCTATCTACTCCCACTGGCATAACCCTCACAAGAAGGTAGGGCCATGCACAATGCAAGTATCAACGAGGAAGTAACAGAGGCAACCAACCCACGTGGTTCACCATCTTATCATGATTCCGATGCAACAATAATAAAGAGCTATATGACATGCATAAAAAAGGGTTTCATAGATATGGTCAAAGGGCTGCTTGCCTGGTTCCTCAGAGTCTTCAAGTCTTCTGGTCCTTCTCCAAGTACTCCGTCTACTTCGTCAACTAACATCGGAAACAATCATAATAAGCAACACAACAAGGAAAAAATAAAAGTGCTCTAAAAATGTGAGTTGGACTTTTCTGGGATACCTCTAGTCATATGAGGGATGACCAAAGTGGTTTCATTAGGATTTGATCAATGGGCATCTCTGAACATTTCAATATGATGAAATCAAGGGATTAATGGGTTTGCAAGAGTGTAAAGAAATATATTTTTGAAAAATGAGCAAAGGCACCCATTTAACAAAGGATGATTTTAGAAGCACCTAGGAGTTGGTTTCACTGGATTTGGAGTTCAAATGAATCTTCTATGGATTTGCAAAGTTTGACAAATATGAAGAAATGGCTCATTATATTGTGTGGCATAGAAAGTGTTAGGAAAAATGCTGAAAAACTAAGTTATGAACTTAGAAGTATCTAGGATCTTGAATCATGGCATTTGGATCAAAAATGGGCTCTCTGTGATTTTCTAAAATTCATCACAGAAATAGGAAAAGCAGGATTTGATAAATATTTGTGAAGGAAAAACTTCCGTAAAAATGTGACAATAGCACCATGTGGTAGGGCATGATTTTAGAAACTACTAGAAATTTGAATCATCAAATTTGGACTTAGAATAAATAATCTATGGATTTTACAAGTTATCAGGGAAAAGAAAATAAGAAAAGGGCTATACCCTTATTCTCCGCACTGGGCCGGCCCAGCTGCGCAGGTGGCAGGGCGACGTCGAAGGCGCCCATGCGGAGTGCGCCTTCGCTGCGGGGATGCGGGAGACGTCGAACCCGCATCCACTTGCCAGCGTGGCCTGGTGGTTGGGCCACTGGCGAGCGGGCCCCGCCTGCAGGTTCGTCCTCAACCTCCCGCGCGAGCGCGAAGGGCGACAGAGGAGGTGTTCGACACCGGCCGCCATCATTACAGGGTGTCTCCGGCGATGCTCTGCCCACCGGCGTGCTCAGGGGACCCAGCCGCGTCCAACCGTGGGTGGCACGGTCGCCCAGGGGCACCGGGTCGAGCAAGGCATCGACCGCGGCGAACGAGGCTGACGGTGGTGATGTAGCTCGACGGAACAGCCACGGGGAGGAGGGGGAGAAGCACAGGAGGGTCTCGCGATGACAGTGGTGGCGCTCTAGTGCGGTACAGAGGGAAGGAGGAGGAGAGATGGGTGCGGATTTAGGCGGAGACCGATGGCAAGGCTCCGGCCATGGTGGCGGATGGAGAGCGCGAGGAGGGGAGTGGGTTGGTCTAGGGGTCTCTGGGAGGGAGAGAGAGCGAAAGGAGGCCAGAGAGGGCCCCGGGGTGGCCTTAAATAGAAGGGGGCGAGGTGCACAGCGGGGCCGTGCGCCCACCAGGCTGTTGCCATCGCTGCAAGCCACGGGGGCTCGTGTGGGCGTGTCTGGGGTGTTCCTGGACGTCGACTACATCGGGAGAGATAGAGAGAGGGAGTGGGGAGAGGTCAGAGGCGCGCGCGTGTGAGCCGCGCCATTGGCGTGCTCGGGCGGTCGGTGTTTGCTAGAGCGGAGGCGCAGGGAGGAGGAGAGAGGAAGGGGACAGCGCCGTGTCGTGACGCGGACGTCGAGGGGCGTCGGTTGGCGTGCTGGGGAGGCTCGAGGTGGTCGGGGGACGCGGCATCAACGGTCGCCTGCTCTGCCTCGCGCTCCAGAGCGCGTCTTTGGCCGGCATCCGCGGCTTTTCCGCGCGCACTCGCGCGTCCACTTGTGTCATGTGGCTGCAGGAGGAATAAACAAGGGGGGAGGAGGCCTTGGATGCTCTGGGGCCTGGCAGGAGTGAGAGAGAGGTGAGAAAAGGGGAGAAATGCAGTTGTCCAGAGAGGAAAAATGGATCCCTGCCCCCCTTCATCATTGCCTCTCGAGCAGGGAAGCACACCGGAGGTTGAGTGGGACTAGGAGGGGTGATGGTAAAATGTGGAGTCCATGGAGATTAGTGGAAGAGGCCAAAAATGGGATTTTGGTAAAGTGGAAGAAGGTGTTTGATGTAGATTTGGGCAAGCAAATGGTCTTCCCTTGTCATGAGGCTTGACAGGGTAGAATGGCATGAGAAAATAAGAGGTTCCACCAAGATTGAGATCATTTGGGCAAAGTTGCCAATGCAACTTTTGTGAACCCTAGAAATCAACATAAATGGACTTTCCAAGATTTAGTCATGCAAATCTGTTCTCCTTGATGCACCACTTGGTGTAGTGTCATCATTTGAGGTTATGAACATGTCCACAAAAGTTGAGATCAAAAGGAGAAAGTTTCCAATGTAGAGTTGTCCAAATTTGGTTCTGGACAGGAAGGGTTTTGAGGCACTTTGATCAAGTTAACTTGTTCTCCAACTTGTGCCACTTGGTCTAGATAAATTATTAGACCATTTGAGCATGTTCACAAGGTTTGAGAACATTTGGACATGTTTGGCAGTGCAAAGTTGTTCAAACTTGAAAAAGGACAGAAGTGGTTTTGAGAGGGTTTCATGGGGTTATACTGTTCTCCATGACATGAGACTTGGCAATACCATCAAACATGTCATATGTGACATGCTAGTAGTTTCTTGGAATTTTTGGAGAATATTTCCTTTGTAAATATTTCAAAAGCTTGAAATATCCAGAAAGGGTTTTTGAGGTATTTGACCAATATTTTGAACATGACCATGTGTTGAAACTCTTATATATGGACAATATATGTCCTATGAGTTTCCCTAAAGTTTTTCAAATATTTTTCAAGCAATAAAATAATTTTTCCCGATTAAAGACCATTTCTGGCCTTAAGAAAAAGCTTTTAAATAAAATAGCAAAATAACTTTTAAAATTATATTTTTGTGGTTTCTGGGTATCCTATATCTAATAGGAGTCAAATATATTTTTGGAAAGATTTTTACTACCCTTAATTAAGTACTTGCAGTGCAAACCTCAATTCAGGGGTTTTTGGAAAACTAATTTTAGAAAATACTTTTTGGCCAAATTATTTTTGTAAGAAAATACTATATTGCTCTATACACATGGCATGATCATTGGGAAAAGGTTTTGGATCAAGGAGATGAAGTATAGAAGTTGGAGGATTTATTTGATTTTTAGAGCACATGCAAACAGCAGACAACATTCAATCAAAGCAAAGACAAAACACTGAAAAGTTGTTGTCAAACCACATTTTATCATGATTTATTAGCTTAAGTGTTGTGGCATGAAAATCAGGGTGTGACAGACCTACCCCCCTTACAAGAATCTCGTCCCCGAGATTCCCAAACTAGGCGTGGAAAGGAATATGAAAACTGGATCCGGGGTAGTCTTCAAGTCCTCATGTTGCTTCTGCTTCTGTGTAGTGCTCCATTGAGCTTGAAGTACTTGATGGTGTGGCTTCGTGTATGATGCTCTTCTTGATCCAGGTTGCTAATGGGTAGCTCGCGGTAGGTTAGCTTGGGCTATGGGTCGATGGCTTGGTGGTTAATGCCCTCGTAGAGATCGGGCAAGTTAGGAAGTTGGAAACACTTCCCGGGTTGTGATGCATGGAAAGCATTGTGCACATCAGGTAGCTCAGGTGGCAACTCCAGCTGGTAACTGTCTTCTCTTCGTCTCGTAGTGATCTCAGAGGGGGTTGTTAAATCTTGGAGTGATCTCGAAGGGGGTCGATGAATCTTGGTGTGGGTCTCCTTGTCATGGAAATCCTTTGTTTCTTAGAGAGAAGTGGCTTGCAGATACACCTGGTCTTCGAGGCGGATATTTACTTCTTGATGATGGTGGTAGGTGTAGTGCTTCCTCCTAGACATGACGATCTTCAGATGTTCCTTGACTAGCTCAACGATTCTTCTTCCGTCTTCGGGTGGACAAGTAGGTCACCAAAGAAAGTTGACAACTAACTTGTCCAAGCACTCCATGAAGTCTATGGGGTACGTAAAGTAG
>NC_041381.1:331632247-331735208 GCF_002162155.2 Triticum dicoccoides | reverse complement strand
GGTTGAGCATTGGCCAAGGTCTTATTGATCTAGAGCCAAAGCCCAAGGTCAAGATCCGACCATGTTGTGGCTTGGTAGGGCTTAAGGGTTTCAAGGATCTAGTGTGTGAGTGAACATTTATCATCCTATCCTCGAGCACAGTTTCTGAGATGCCAATTGTTCTATTTAGTCCTCCAAACAATCACATCATGTTACCGAAATAATCATCCTGTATAGGTCAACTCCAATCATCACTCGTGCTATTCGTATCCTCAGGACTCTCGAGAGGAGGTCTAACAAAATCGTATATGTCTACAATCCCCAAACTCGTATGTATGTCTACCCCTAAAAATCCATGGGTAGAACATATAAGCTGCTAAGCCTGAACGCGACAATCCAAGTGCTCAGCCTATTCTTCCAAGGTCTAAGATAAAGCATCTCTATCCTAAGGAAACACGTCGTATGCCACTCCAAGATCTTGTTTCCTTCCTATGAATCAACTCCAACATCCCATTAACTTCCATTAATCACTACATAATCCATTTAATTCTACAAATCCAATGTCTATGGTGTTCCACATGATCTTCTAAAGTCCTTTAGTCCCCAAATAGTTGAAAGGGCTTCCTTGCTATAGTCAGTCCACCAATTTCCATTATCATGGTCATGTAAACTCCAACCTCAAGCTTATATAGATCCCTAAATCAACCCCGACAATTAGTCCAATCTCCTAGTTTATTGTCCACCGAGAAACATGGTATCATGATCAAGATCATCAGTCTAAATCCAATTTACTCCGAACCATGTAGACTTACTCAGCATCTATACTCAACTAGGATCACCTATTTAAATCCAAATCTCTTGTCCAACGAGGGATCCTACATGTTTCCCTCAAGTTATTTACGTAATATCAACTGTCTCCTATCAATACCATCAAGTCAAATCCTTGCACTTCCAGGAGTTCAGCTTGCGATCATAATTGTCCTATAAATCCAATTTACTCAGGGGTAATGAAAGCTGTGCTAATCTATACTCATGATCCTACCAAATTCATCTACCAACTTGAAAGCCTTATAATCCTCCGAAGAGTCTCAAATAATTCCTCAAGGTCACTGATATGAACTCATCAAGTCATTTGTCCTTTGTTCCTATATCCTTAAATTGGTCTTCCCAATGGCATCGTCAGTTTTGGTGCTGTCTTAGGATGATAATGTGCTCGTTCACTATGTCCACTAGTTCCCTAATGAACCCAGTGATAAGCAAGGTTACGGAGGCTTAACAGGTTCTCTTGCAATTCTGTGGGTTAAGCACATGGTTAAGGATTCGAGATGGGTGTCTCATGAAGTCTCGAAGGGTCTAGGAATGGGTTTCTAGTCTGGAGGGTTAAACATAACTCTACTGGGTTTCACTTGGTCGAGGAGGCTGCAACAAAAAGTCTTCAGTGCTAGTTGGTCGCCGAAGTAGACTCCTTGGTGCATCTTGTCTTGCTGGTCTTCAGTTAAGGAGAGAGATGAGAGGGAAAAGTGGCATAGATGGGGAATGCATAATGGGGGTTCTATAGTGCAGGTGCAAACAAACGGGTGCCAAAAGGGCCAAACAAAGGAAAACAAGGAAGGTGATATAGTCGCGTACTTGCTGCCTAGGGCAAAAGGGCGACTGATATCAAAACACAAACAAATAAAAACAAGCAACACAATCATGGTTCTATTCGAACTATCATACGGACTCGACTGCGCATAGGGGGTACACGACTCATCCTACCCTAGGGGTTCTCGGACTCAGTAGTCGTGCCTTGTGCCTCATGCAGTCTTCTGAGTTTCCTCAGGTGTTGCTATGTCTCTTGTAGTTGTTCGATGAAACAATCCGGGTTGAGCCTGAAGATTCTTCAACAACTCCTCGCCTGCTGAAGTGATGGGGTGAAGGTGGCTCCTCGTAACTGGCATTGACTTGGTCTTCTATTGTCTTCTTAATCACGACAATCCCTTTTTGTTTTATAAACCATCGATGGTACCAGGTAGGTAATCCTTTATGCAATGATATTATCAAGGCGTAATAGAGGTCCACCATGTCGGTTACGTTGATGACAACATCGACACCAAGAGCAGGGGACAAGGAGAACCGTTTTCCTGCTCACTATGGTGAGGCGAACCAAATGGCTAGGTTCTCATCCATCGGTGGTTGCCGATACAACAACGGTAGTGACAGGGTTACTCTATTAGCGATGTATATCATGATCTTGCATATTCTATGCCCTGATCATCGTAGGCTAAGGTTGCATCATCTTGGGGCAGTGTCAAGGGTGTCACCATCTCCTGGGTCTTCAGGTCCACATTCCTCGAGGATGTATCTTCTGTTGGTATCGTCTTGTTGTGATGTTGCCAATGTTGTGTTCAGGAGGTGTGGGTGAATGTCTGGCAAGTCATCTTCATTCTAGATTATCCACGAGGGTTACAAGGAATCCAGTGGTCAGGGGCACAAGGGTTCTAGCGACCAAAGGTTTTGAAGGGGAAGAGATTAATAAGGAAGGTATACCTTAGTTTTCGAAAAACTGAGAAGGGAAGAGAAGTATAGATAGTTTTGAAAACTAGTAGTAGTTTTGGAAATAGTTTTACCCTAACTAACGACCATGCTAACTAAGGCTTCCTACAGTCAGGATGGCTCTGATACTAGCTCTGTGGGGACCCTGACTCATAAGTCGTGATCATCGAATGCACGTGTATAGTGATCCCAGAGATCAATACTCACTGAACACACAGAAGCTGAATAACAAGAGTCTTACATCCATACATACCGTATTACACAAGTAGGACCATTATGGTCAAGTCTTGAGTATAACATTGCAGCAGAAATCTTCGTTGATAACTTGGACCCATGCCATCTACCTTAACCCTACAGGCATTCTGACTGGGAAGCGTCCTAGCTCGCATGTTCGTCACCAAAGTATTCTTCTTCATATCATGTCTTTTCATGCCTGGCCAATAAAATAACCAGTGGCGAGCCAATGAGTACTTTGAATGTACTCGCAAGCAACCCATGTGTTGGTTCAAGGTACAACAATGCATGATATAGGTAAATTTTTGCACAAAGCTACTTTTGAGTGCAATGACATGTTCAACAAGTTTGTAAGACATGCATCAAGAGAATTCAAGTCACCATGAGGACATGTTACAGATATCAACATAAATAGAGTGGGCACCAACCCATCTCAATCATGTCAAGTCCCTTGACTTGACCCAAGTCATTTTATCAACACACACACTTGGTTTGTAAACAAGTGGACATAGCCCAAGAGCGGTTACCCAACTGTCCTTGACCGTGGACACGGCTATTCGAATAGTTTTACACTCTGCAGAGGTTGCACACTGTACCCACAAGATCCGGGGAACTTCCGTGTCATCCACGGCCCGCGATAAATCAAGTACCCGGGGTACGCACCCAATCACTATCTTTCCCTAGACGACACTAACATGGAATCCACTCGATTGGTAGTAACCCCCGTGCCTAACATTTCACATCATATAGTTGTGGAGCCTTGCTCCCATATTCATCACATACCACAAGCACGGGGTACCAACGGTGTGTTCGGTGCCCTGTGAAAACAGTCATGGCCGCCCTACCTGGCACGACCCCGTCCCGAGAGAGCGCACCAACAACTCTCCCGTCACTAGTAATGCGGGCTCCAAGCTAGTATCGGTCTAGGTAATCAATAATGCCCTTTCCCATATAAGGGTGGAGTGGTTGCGCATGTAAGGTTGGAAAAACGGTCGCAACTTAAACCAATTCGTTTTTGAAAACAACACACACACTTGCCTCGGTACACCACTTCGTCATCAAGTGGCTACCCAACTCAACATCTCCCTCGGGCATAAGTGGCACCCGACGGGGTTTTCGAAAAGTCCTTTGAAAAACTTTGTCTCATGCATATTCCCGTCCATTTTTGCGTAGTACTACTTTAGCATCCTATCTACTCCCACCGGCATAACCCTCATAAGAAGGTAGGGCCATGCACAATGCAAGTATCAACAAGGAAGTAACAGAGGCAACCAACCCACGTGGTTCACCATCTCATCATGATTCCGATGCAACAATAATAAAGAGCTATATGACATGTATAAAAAAGGGTTTCATAGACATGGTCAAAGGGCTGCTTGCTAGGTTCCTCAGACTCTTCAAGTCTTCTGGTCCTTCTCCAAGTAATCCGTCTACTTCGTCAACTAACGTCAGAAACAATCATAATAAGCAACACAACAAGGCAAAAATAAAAGTGCTCTAAAAATGTGAGTTGGACTTTTCTGGGATACCTCTGGTCATATGAGGGATGACCAAAGTGGTTTCATTAGGATTTGATCAATGGGCATCTCTGAACATTTCAATATGATGAAATCAAGGGATTAATGGGTTTGCAAGAAGTGTACAGAAATATATTTTTGAAAAATGAGCAAAGGCACCCATTTAACAAAGGATGATTTTAGAAGCACCTAGGAGTTGGTTTCACTGGATTTGGAGTTCAAATGAATCTTCTATGGATTTGCAAAGTTTGACAAATATGAAGAAATGGCTCATTATATTGTGTGGCACAGAAAGTGTTAGGAAAAATGTTGAAAAACTAAGTTATGAACTTAGAAGTATCTAGGATCTTGAATCATGGCATTTGGATCAAAAATGGGCTCTCTGTGATTTTCTAAAATTCATCACAGAAATAGGAAAAGTAGGATTTGATAAATATTTGTGAAGGAAAAACTTCTGTAAAAATGTGACAATAGCACCATGTGGTAGGGCATGATTTTAGAAACTACTAGAAATTTGAATCATCAAATTTGGACTTAGAATAAATAATCTATGGATTTTACAAGTTATCTGGGAAAAGAAAATAAGAAAAGGGCTATACCCTTATTCTCCGCACTAGACGAGAGATAGGCATTGGGCCGGCCCAGCTGTGCAGGTGGCAGGGCGACGTCGAAGGCGCCCACGCGGAGTGCGCCTTCGCTGCGGGGACGCGGGAGACGTCGAACCCGCCTCCACTTGCCAGCGTGGCCTGGTGGTTGGGCCACTCGCGAGCGAGCCCCGCCTGCAGGTTCGTCCTCAACCTCCCGCACGAGCGCGAAGGGCGACAGAGGAGGTGTTCGACACCGGCCGCCGGCGGTACAGGGCGTCTCCGGCGATGCTCTGCCCACCGGCGTGCTCAGGGGATCCAGCCGCGTCCAACCGTGGGTGGCACGGTCGCCCAGGGGCACCGGGTCGAGCAAGGCGTCGACCGCGGCAGACGAGGCTGACGGTGGTGATGCAGCTCGACGGAGCAGCCACGGTGAGGAGGGGGAGAAGCACGGGAGGGTCTCGCGGTGACGGTGGTGGCGCTCTAGTGCGGTCTAGAGGGAAGGAGGAGGAGAGATGGGTGCGGATTTAGGCGGAGACCGACGGCAAGGCTCCGGCCATGGTGGCGGATGGAGAGCGCGAGGAGGGGAGTGGGTTGGTCCAAGGATCTCTAGGAGGGAGAGAGAGCGAAAGGAGGCCAGAGAGGGCCCCGGGTGGCCTTAAATAGAAGGGGGCGAGGTGCACAGCGGGGCCATGCGCCCGCGAGGCTGTTGCCATCGCTGCAAGCCACGGGGGCTCGTGTGGGCGTGTCTGGGGTGTTCTTGGACCTCGACTACGTCGGGAGAGATAGAGAGAGGGAGTGGGGAGAGGTCAGAGGCGCGCGCGTGTGAGCCGCGCCATTGGCGCTCTCGGGCGGCCGGTGTTTGCTAGCGTGGAGGCGCGGGGAGGAGGAGAGAGGAAGAGGATAGCGCCGTGTCATGACGCGGACATCGAGGGCGTCAGTTGGCGTGCTGGGGAGGCTCGAGGTGGTCGGGGGACGCGGCGTCAACGGTCGCCTGCTCTGCCTCGCGCTCCAGAGCGTGTCTTTGACCGGCATCCGCGGCTTTTCCGCCTGCACTCGTGCGTCCACTTGTGTCAAGTAGCTGCAGGAGGAATAAACAAGGGGGGAGGAGGCCTTGGATGCTCTGGGGCCTGGCAGGAGTGAGAGAGAGGTGAGAAAAGGGGAGAAATGCAGCTGTCCAGAGAGGAAAAATGGATCCCTGCCCCCTTCATCATTGCCTCTCAGGCAGGGAAGCACACCAGAGGTTGAGTGGGACTAGGAGGGGTGATGGTAAAATGTGGAGTCCATGGAGATTAGTGGAAGAGGCCAAAAATGGGATTTTGGTAAAGTGGTAGAAGGTGTTTGATGTAGATTTGGGCAAGCAAATGGTCTTCCCTTGTCATGAGGCTTGACAGGGTAGAATGGCATGAGAAAATAAGAGGTTCCACCAAGATTGAGATCATTTGGGCAAAGTTGCCAATGCAACTTTTGTGAACCCTAGAAATCAACAGAAATGGACTTTCCAAGATTTAGTCATGCAAATCTGTTCTCCTTGATGCACCACTTGGTGTAGTGTCATCATTTGAGGTTATGAACATGTCCACAAAAGTTGAGATCAAAAGGAGAAAGTTTCCAATGTAGAGTTGTCCAAATTTGATTCTGGACAGGAAGGGTTTTGGGGCACTTTGATCAAGTTAACTTGTTCTCCAACTTGTGCCACTTGGTCTAGATAAATTATTAGACCATTTGAGCATGTTCACAAGGTTTGAGAACATTTCGACATGTTTGGCAGTGCAAAGTTGTCCAAACTTGAAAAAGGACAGAAGTGGTTTTGAGAGGGTTTCATGGGGTTATACTGTTCTCCATGACATGAGACTTGGCAATACCATCAAACATGTCATATGTGACATGCTAGTATTTTCTTGGAATTTTTTTGAGAAAATTTCCTTTGTAAATATTTCAAAAGCTTGAAATATCCAGAAAGGGTTTTTGAGGTATTTTACCAATATTTTGAACATGACCATGTGCTGAAACTCTTATATATGGACAATATATGCCCTATTAGTTTCCCTAAATTTTGTCAAATATTTTTGAAGCAATAAAATAATTTTTCCCTATTAAAGACCATTTATGGCCTTAAGAAAAAGCTTTTAAATAAAATAGCAAAATAACTTTTAAAATTATATTTTTGTGGTTTCTGGGTATCCTATATCTAATAAGAGTCAAATATATTTTTGGAAAGATTTTTACTACCCTTAATTAAGTACTTGCAGTGCAAACCTCAATTCAGGGGTTTTTGGAAAACTAATTTTAGAAAATACTTTTTGGCCAAATTATTTTTGTAAGAAAATACTATATTGCTCTATACACATGGCATGATCATTGGGAAACAGTTTTTGATCAAGGAGATGAAGTATAGAAGTTGGAGGATTTATTTGTTTTTTAGAGCACTTGCAAACAACAGACAACATTCAATCAAAGCAAAGACAAAACACTCAAAAGTTTTTGTCAAACCACATTTTAGCATGATTTATTAGCTTAAGTGTTGTGGCATGAAAATCAGGGTGTGACACTCACCCTTAGCGATGCTTAAGTTTGTCCGAATCATGTTAGCAATTGCCGCATTTTAAGATTATGAAATATGGCAAATGGATGTCAAAACTGCATTCCTGAATGGATTTCTGGAAGAAGAGTTGTATATGATGCAACCAGAAGGTTTTGTTGATCCAAATGGTGCTAACAAAGTGTGCAAGCTCCAGCGATCCATTTATGGACTGGTGCAAGCCTCTCAGAGTTGGAATAAACGCTTTGATAGTGTGATCAAAGCATATGGTTTTATACAGACTTTTGGAGAAGCCTGTATTTACAAGAAAGTGAGTGGGAGCTCTGTAGCATTTCTGATATTATATGTAGACGACTTATTGTTAATTGGAAATGATATAGAATTTCTGGATAGCATAAAGGGATACTTGAATAAAAGTTTTTCGATGAAAGACCTCGGCGAAGCTGCTTACATATTGGGCATCAAGATCTATAGAGATAGATCAAGATGCTTAATTGGACTTTCACAAAGCACATACCTTGATAAAGTTTTGAAAAAGTTCAAAATGGATTAGGCAAAGAAAGGGTTCTTGCCTGTATTACAAGGTGTGAAGTTGAGTCAGACTCAATGCCCGACCACAGCAGAAGATAGAGAGAAAATGAAAGATGTTCCCTTTGCTTCAGCCATAGGCTCTATCATGTAAGCAATGCTGTGTACCAGACCTGATGTATGCTTAGTAATAAGTTTAGCTGGGAGGTACCAAAGTAATCCAGGAGTGGATCACTAGACAGCGGTCAAGAATATCCTGAAATACCTGAAAAGGACTAAGGATATGTTTCACGTTTATGGGAAAGACATGTTCATATGTGCTTATTTGCATTAGCTCTGTTCAATTATATCTTTCAGCTCTTATTTTCTGTTCCCTAACTTCTCACAGTATCCCATGCTAGATTCAGGGGGAGCAAGACATCTAAGGGAAGGAAATCATTTAAATTCATTGCATATCTTTACTCTTGGGGACATGTCTAATCCAATGTGGTACTTAGTACTCAATCTCTACATGTCATCCCAGTCTTGGTATTCTTGTGATTTCTTCTGTTTGCTCTGGCTAGTAGATGTACCTGTGTTATCTAACCTTGTTTACGCAGGTTCATTCCATCCTAAGCCAACTCATGACTACAAGGTAAGTATATGCATCACAATCATGTGTGTGAGGAATTCTTGCTGATGTACATACTGTTTGCAAGAAGGACTCATGGGCATGAAGGTATTCTCTTTAATATTCTTTGCTCTGATGCATATGGCCAAGATACATGTAACACATTGCCTACTCTATCATGGTTATGCTCTGACATGCTTCTATATTCCATATTCACATGATTGCATACATGTAGGGGGAGCCTATGCTTGTTACATGTCTTTCCAAAGCTTTACTTGCTATTCTTTATATTTTTATCTAAAGCTTTGATGTATGTTGTCATCAATTACCAAAAAGGGGGAGATTGCAAGCACAAGTGCTCCCTAGGTGGTTTTGGTAATTAATGTCAACATATCTCTTGTTGGCCTAACACTTTTATCTAACATATTTCAGATAAGTTAAACAATGGAGTAGCATGGACTAAAGGATGTGGGAACTCCTTCAAGATGATAAGGACAAAGGATTGGCTCAAGCTTCAAGCTCAAGACTCTCCATTTTATATTTTAGTGATCCAAGATCACATTGAGTCTATAGGAAAAGCCAATACTATCAAGAAGGGATGAGGTGTTGCTTAATGAGTTTCTTGCTCCACAGTGCTTAGTGATATGCTCCAAAACCCTCAACTACTTTCCCACTTCCACACATATGACCTAAACCTAAACTCAAACTCGGCCATACCGATTCCTTCTATCCGGTGCCACCGAGTTCAAATGTCATAGCCACTGCCACAAACCCTAGGCAAATCGGTCTCACCGATGGGGATCTAGGTCTCACTGAGATGGGATTGTAATCTCTCTGTATATGTCCATTACCAAAATCGGTCTCATCGAGTTTGAGCGAACGGTACTACCAAGATTACAATGCAAACTTCCTGGTTAACTTATTACCAAAATCGGTCCTACCGAGTTTGTGTAATCGGTCCAACCGAGTTTGCGTGACCAACTCTCTGGAAAGCTTATTACCAAAGTCGGTCTCACCGAGTTTGTGTAATCGGTCTCAGCGAGATTACGTTATTCCCTAACCCTAACCATATCGGTCCTACCGAGTTGCATATCGGTCCCACCGAAAATCCTAACGGTCACTAGATTTGCTAAATCGGTCCGACCGAGTTTCTCGATTCGGTCCCACCGAGTTTGGTAAATTGTGTGTAACGGTTAGATTTTGTGTGGAGGCTATATATACCCCTCCACCTCCTCTTCATTCATGGAGAGAGCCATCAGACTGAACCAACACTTCCATCATACATTTTCTGAGAGAGAACTACCTACTCATGTGTTAAGGCCAAGATATTCCATTCCTACCATATGAATCTTGATCTCTAGCCTTCCCCAAGTTGCTTTCCACTCAAATCTTCTTTCCACCATATCCAAATCCCATGAGAGAGAGTTGAGTTTTGGGGAGACTATCATTTGAAGCACAAGAGCAAGGAGTTCATCATCAACGCACCATTTGTTACTTCTTGGAGAGTGCTGTCTCCTAGATTGGCTAGGTGTCACTTGGGAGCCTCTGACAAGATTGTGGAGTTGAACCAAGGAGTTTGTAAGGGCAAGGAGATCGCCTACTTCGTGAAGATCTACCGCTAGTGAGGCAAGTCCTTCGTGGGCGACGGCCATGGTGGGATAGACAAGGTTGCTTCTTCGTGGACACTTCGTGGGTGGAGCCCTCCGTGGACTCGCGCAACCGTTACCCTTCGTGGGTTGAAGTCTCCATCAACGTGGATGTACGATAGCACCATCTATCGGAACCACGCCAAAAACATCCGTGTCTCCAATTGCGTTTGAATCCTCCAAAACCCTTCCCTTTACATTCTTGCAAGTTGCATGCTTTATTTTCCGCTGCTCATATACTCTTTGCATGCTTGCTTGCTATGTGTTGTGAATGTTAAACTTGTGCCTAAACTCCACTTAGACTTAAATAAGTTAAAAACTGCACTTTGATACTTAGTGTCTAATCACCCCCCCCTCTAGACACGTCTTCTCAAGGTCCTACACAAAGGAATCTAGATTTCACAAGAGGACCAAGCACATCAAGAGACGCTTCAATTCCATCCATGGCCAAGTCCAGGTGGGAGACATAGAGATTTGCAAGATACATAGGATCTGAATGTTGCAGACCCGTTGACTAAGCCTCTTCCACGAGCAAAACATGATCAGCACCAAGGATCCATGGGTGTTAGAATCATTACTGTGTAATCTAGATTATTGACTCTAGTGCAAGTGGGAGACTGAAGGAAATATGCCCTAGAGGCAATAAAAAGTTATTATTTATTTCCTTATATCATGATAACTGTTTATTATTCATGCTAGAATTTTATTAACCGGAAACATAATACATGTGTGAATACATAGACAAACTGAATGTCACTAGTATGCCTCTACTTGACTAGCTCATTAATCAAAGATGGTTATGTTTCCTAACCATAGACATGAGTTGTCATTTGATTAAGGGATCACATAATTAGGAGAATGATGTGATTGACATGACCCATTTCGTTAGCTTAGCACTTGATCGTTTAGTATGTTGCTATTGCTTTCTTCATGACTTATACATGTTCCTACAACTTTGAGATTATGCAACTCTCGTTTACCGGAGGAACACTTTGTGTGCTACCAAACGTCAAAACGTAACTGGGTGATTATAAAGGAGCTCTATAGGTGTCTCCAAAGGTACATGTTGAGTTGGCGTATTTCGAGATTAGGTTTTGTCACTCTGATTGTTGGAGAGGTATCACTGGGCCCTCTCGGTAATGCATATCACTATAAGCCTTGCAAGCAATGTAGCTAATGAGTTAGTTACGGAATGATGCATTACATAACGATTCAAGAGACTTGCCGGTAACGAGATTGAATTAGGTATTGGGATACCGACGATCGAATCTCGGGCAAGTAACATACCGATGACAAAGGGAACAACGTATGTTGTTAGGCGGTTTGACCGATAAAGATCTTCGTAGAATATGTAGGAGCAAATATGAGCATCCGGGTTCCGCTATTGGTTATTGACAGGTAACGTGTCTCGGTCATGTCTACATAGTTCTCGAACCCGTAGGGTCCGCACGCTTAAAGTTTCGATGACAGTTATATTATGAGTTTATGAGTTTTGATGTACTGAAGGTTGTTCGGAGTCCCGGATGTCATCACAGACATGACGAGGAGTCTCAAAATGGTCGAGACATGAAGATTGATATATTGGAAGCCTATATTTGGATATCGGAAGTGTTCCGGGTGAAATCGGGATTTTATCGGAGTACCGGGGGGGGGGGGTTACTAGAACCCCCCGGGGTCTTAATGGGCCATAGTGGGCCTTAGTGGAGAAGAGGAGAGGCTGCCAGGGCTGGGCCACGCGCCCCTCCCCCCTAGTCCGAATAGGACAAGGCGAGAGGGCGGCGCCCCCTTTCCTTCCTCTCTCTCCCTCCTTTTCCCCCCTTCTCCAAGTCCAACAAGGAAAGGAGGGAGTCCTACTCCCGGTGGGAGTAGGACTCCCCATGGCGCGCCCCCTCCTTGGCCGGCCGCCCCCTTCCCCCTTGCTCCTTTATATACGGGGCAGGGGGCACCTCTAGAGACACAACAACAGATTATTGATCTCTTAGCCGTGTGCGGTACCCCCCTCCACCATAGTCCTCCTCGATAATATTGTAGCGGTGCTTAGGCGAAGCCCTGCGATGGTAGAACATCAACATCGTCACCACGCTGTCATGCTGACGGAACTCTCCCTCGACACTCGGTTGGTTCAGAGTTCGAGGGACGTCATCGAGCTGAACGTGTGCTAGAACTCGGAGGTGCCGTACTTTCGGTGCTTGACTGGTCGGGCCATGGAGACGTACGACTACATCAACCGTGTTGTTCTAACGCTTCCACTTTCGGTCTACGAGGGTACGTGGACAACACTCTCCCCTCTCGTTGCTATGCATCACAATGGTCTTGCGTGTGCATAGGATTTTTTTTGAAATTACTACGTTCCCCAACAAGTACTACAGTACGCTTCTGGCCATCTCACCCCGATTGGACTGCTGCATGTCCACCGCGTGCGGGAGGGAGAGCGTGTAGCGAAAGCTTCTCCTAGTCTTGCCAGCCACCACGCTCATGGGCGAGGGAGAGACGCTCCTGCCTTTGCGTGTATGGCAGGTGGTCCCGACAGGTGGGTGGCCAACCTGTCATACAGCCAAAGGCAGGTGCAGTTAAGTCCGCGAGGGAGAGGATAATCAAACTTCTCGTTGATGTACGAGTTGACGCGACACATCAAAGCACTACACTCGATATATTTCAATATTTGCGTTTACCGATGCATTAATTACAACGCATGCATGCCGTGACTCTCCTTTTGATACTTGCATGTGTTGATTTAATGAACCTTGAAGTAGTATAAAATATGTGATGGTAAAGCTTTGTAATGCCCCGGCCCAAGCGAGAGGTGGTTGTGCGCGAGGAGGGCGAGATCATGTAGACGGAACAGGACCCGACGATGGAGCTCTCTAAGGTCTTGATGGACCTCACCGTGCTCCACTACCCCTTGTGCCTCCGCCCCTTGATGCCTCCAGTGTATGAGATTTGAACACACCTCGTCCATTCGGCTGATTGAGCAATGTGCGGGTTTCTTGATTGATGTGCTGATTTCTGAAGTGCAAGGGAGGGCACCTGGCCTGCACGAACTGTCGCGTCGAGTGCCCGGGGAACCAGCGGTAGTGCCAGAAGTGCGAGCGCGGCGGTGGCTTCGACGTGTGGAACACGGCAGTGTACGCCGTCCTTTTGTCGGTGAGGGTGGAGTGCCCGCATGAAGGCTGTGGGCTCTACGTCACATACCACAAGCTCGCCGATCACCAGAGCGTGTGTCCGCTCGCACCCTGCAAATGCCCCATGCCCGTCTGCGGCTACGAAGGCCCGCCACCGGCGCTCTACCACCACATCAGCACCACGCATCCCATGCCCGTGCACAGGATCTAGTACGGCAAGGTGCTCCAGCTGCAAGTGCCACTGTCGGAGCCACGGCTCTTGCTGTTCGCGGAGGAGGATGGTCGCACATTTTTTTGGTCGGTGGCATGCTCGACATTGGTGCGCCTATCGCCGTGTCGGTTATCTGCATCAGAGCGGGAGCGTCCCCCTGCCGCACTACACGGCCAAGTTGTGGGCGAATGGCCCACCGGGGGAGCCCAAAGGCACGACCGACACCGTCAAGGTGGAAATGGAGGTGACAAGCAGCAAGGATCCCGGCGACATCGCTGTGCAGGAGCTGACCTTCTTCACAGTTTCGCCCAAGCTACTGGCCGGGGCTAAGCTGGTGTCCCTCCACATTCTGATTGACAAGCTCACGTCCTAAATGTTTCTACAGTGCCTTCTGTTTATCTTAGTAATATGCTAATTTCAGGATTACCTTGGTCTACTTTAGCTTAAGAAATTGTGGGTTTTGGTGGTGATGCAGCAATTACTTCAACATCAGATCAGTAATTTCCAATAGTCGAACGGATATTTTGTGTCTGTTGGATATAAAGTTCCTTTGGGTAAGAAGTACTACTTGTTATCAAAATGGATAAAAGGAGATGTATGTATACGTGTTTTAGTTCTAGATACGTCCCTTTTTATCCATTTTGATGACAAGCACTCCCTCCTTTCCACAATACATGCCTTCCATTTGTCAAAATATAGATGTATCTAGACATGTTTTAGTATATAGGTACATCCATGATAGAGCCAATCGGATGGTTGAGAACACTACAATTCGTAGCTACAAATGCGTGTGTGACTCCCAGATACAAAGGCCGGGGGTCATCATCCTCCTTTTCGAGAAAAAATAGACGCGTGCGTGAGAGGATGAGTGCGTGCGTGCACCTCTTCTCTTCCTGTATAACATACTAAACTCAGAGTACAAGTTTTTGTGGGTGGCACGATGGTGCGTGCGAGAAGTCCCAAGAGATAGGTTTAATGCATCTGAAAAAAGACTAGCCTATAGCTTGCCACGCGGCTATTCCTGTCGAACGCCCCATTAACGGTAAGATATGTATACGATGGTGCCAGTTATTGCACGTACGTAGCAGTAGAAAAAAAACTACCATGGCATATGCTACACCACGGCCGAGAACACGTGCCCACGTAACGCCATCTGGGAATAGTGCCGCACTTCGAAACTAGAACCGTCAATAAATTTTGAGCTTGCGTCTCGTCACATTCCAAATTACTCCACACTATATTGAATTGCAAACCTGTTCGCACCGATCACAACCTAAACGGTTTCCCACTTAGGAGCGTATTAGTACCATGCTATATTGAATTGCAAACCTGTTCACACCGATCACAACCTAAACAGTTTCCCACTTAGGAGCGTATTAGTACCACGCTATATTGAATTGCAAACCTGTTCACACCGGTCACAACCTAAACGGTTTCCCACTTAGGAGCGTATTAGTACTCGGTTATAAATACTAGTATCCCAAGATGACTGCACATTCCTCCTCAACTCCTCATCCACAAAAACAAACAAGTCATTCATCATCCTTCCCTTGCGTCTGCCATGGCCAGCGTGAGTTCTGGGTCAAGAGATTGCCACTAGGGAGAGGCGAGCATGGAAGTGGAAGCACAAGAGATGTCCTGCCTCGCTGCGAAAGCAGCCGACATGTCCCGCCGCGCGGAAGTAGCAGCACAGAGGTCCTGCCGCGCCGCTGAAGCAACACAAAGGTCCCGCTGCACCATCGATGCAGCAGACTAGTCCGGCCGCGCCACGGAAGCAGCAGAGATGTCTCGTCACGCTGCGAATGCAGCAGAGATGTCCCGCCACGCCGCGGCGGCCTGGGAAAATTTCTCGCGGGCAGGCGACGACTGTTACAAGCGCATGCATGCGATCGTCCATAGCCAGATGGATCAGATCTCCGGCTGGGCGAGGTTGCAGGACGACATGAAAGCATCGTTTGAACAGGCTACCGGCGTCATCCGGCAACTAAGGGAGGGCAATGAGAGGCTCCAGGCCGAGTGCAACCTGCTGAGGGTGAAGATCGTCCGAAGTGCAGACCAGCAAGAGGAGACCAGTGCCTTGTTGAAGAGGACCGGCGTCATCGTCAAGAAACTTATGGACAAGAATGACATGCTCCGCATCGAGCGCCAAAGGCTGGTGGAGGAATCCGTGGATGTTCTCAAGCAGTGTCTTGAGGACATGAAAGAGCTCATCGCCACTCGCCGAGGAGACTAGTTCCCGCGGCCTGCAGCAACGCATCAAGAAAGTAGAGATCAGCGAGCCAGATCCTTGTCTTCCTTCTTCTTTTGCCCTTGTGTATTTCGTAGCCGCATGTGGCTTTTTTAATTATCTTTCTAATTATGTAAGACAATTAATCGTCCTTATATATTCATCAGTCTTGCTATAAGTCGCAATAGATGATATATAGGTCCGTCGGATCTTACATCAAGATTCGTGCTTTCAGATTTTCTTTTTTCTCTCTTTAATCTCAGTCGAGTGAGACATAGCCACGCCATTAAATAGAGGCTCGGGCGCCATTAATGGAGACCTTGGGAGAGAGGTGGACGGTAGATGGAGGTCAAAGGGCTCTCCTCCCGATAAGCACGCGCAGGGGTCTGATCGCACGCGTCTTGTACTCAAATAGCTACCCTGCACGGTGCCTCCTAGCTAATAAAAAATCGGGACGCGTGGCGGCACATAAATGGTAGTAAATAGAATGCCCACGGTTTCAATAATACTTGTGTTTCCGGTTGTAACTTGACAGCACTTGTTCCAAAATGACTTTGTTGATTGTTAATGTGTGCGCCTTCGCAAATCGGACTACAAAATTACCACAACATGTTGGTGCCATGTCATGGCACCAAGCCAAGTTTCATTATTTTCATGCGTGTTTTGGATTTACAGGAATTAAAAAACTAAGTTTCTCAATGTTTCCAGCGCAGCCACGACGCCCAGAATTTTGAATTTCATTCCATTTCTTGCATGGAACCTAGAAATTTACCCGAGGACACGCATGTGATTTTTCAACCAACTTTGGTGCACTGGAACATGTGCTTGTATTTCAAATTTGAATTACGTGCACAAAGGTGACACGTTCCCTCTCAGAACCACGAGCCTTCTTGAGAGGAGCTCTGATTTGCAAGAAGCTTATACCAAAATTTGTTTCTATTCGGCCAATTTTTTTTACCACAGCATGGTACTACCATGACATGACACCATGCCAAGTTTCATGATTTTAAAACCAAGTTTCTCAATGTTCTCGACCGAGCCACGATGCCCAGATGTTTGAATTTTATTCTCATTTTTTGCATGGGACCTAGAAATTCACTCGAGGACACATATGTGATTTTTCAACCAACTTTGGTGCACGGGAGCATGTGCTTGTAGTTCAAATTTGAATTATGCACATTAAATGACCAAAAACTCAATTAATGTGTAAAAAAGGCCAAACGAACCCGGAATAATTCCAAAATTTAACAGGGCACTAATGTAGTTCTATGTTGCCTTTGTAAATAAACTCAAGGGAGACAACGTATATCGTTTCGCACTCAAAGGTGGCACGTTCCCTCTCGGAACCACGAGGCTTGTTGAGAGAATCCCCGGTTTTGCAACAAGCTTATAGCAAAACTTGTCCCAATTCAGCCAAAAATTATACATATGAAAACATGGTTTAGATTATCCCGAACATCTCGCTACCTAGAACAATAATGTACTATGATTTGAATTCAACATAAAATGGATACAAATATTTGAGTTGGAGAGCATATGGTACATGTAGTTCATAGTGAAATATGATTACTGCTCTATGCATGTTTTTTGTTATCAAGATAATATTTAAATTATTGTATAACTTGACAACAATCGTATTCAAATAAGGAAAATTGATTCAAATTTAGTCCATATGGTAGATGACAATATATATTTTCACATGGTGGAGTAAAATGTTCATATATGATGGAAGATCAAAATGTACGACTACATCAATTGTAAACCGCAAGGTCACCTAACGATATATTCGAATTCAACATAATGTGGATTCAAAAATTGAAATTTGAGATCCTGGCATTTGTAATCATATAAAAAGGGACATTACTCTTTCTTTTGGTGGGAATTGATTTGTTTTTTGTTGTTGTTGAGGGAAGTGCGAATCAATTTGGTACTGTGCAGGGTAATCTTGTTCTCCCGATTTTTTCTACATTTTTCTTGTAGTTTTATCAATGGCATCTATAGCAATATAGTAAAAGGGGACATGACTCTCTTGTGTCTTGTATGAATTGTTTTTTTACACGTTAAGTTTGTTCTGCTGAACAAGGAATCCGCACCTTATTATCCCAAAATTTTCAAGCTCGAGTATCTTTTATCTCACCTGCTTTGAAACTCCTGCCTCTTCAACCCGCGCCGCGCCTTGTTATCCCAAAATTTCGACGCGCACGAATCCGAAATTGGTCCCACAGCCCAGACATGCGAAATCCCCCTTCTACCCCTCAGCCGGAAATGAAGCTCCACGTCGCGGTGCCAAAACCGGTGGGGGTATGCTGGTAACTTACCCTACATTTTGGACAAGCGCGTCCCTAAGCTTGGCTCCGCCCTCACCCTTCGCCCCCCCCCCCATTCGTACACCGAGGCTGCCAAAACCCGCGAAACCCCACACTCCTCCGTCGGCCTCCCGACCGCCGCCCAGCCCGAGACTCTTCCCCGACTACGCCGTCCACCGCAACAGCTCGCCGTCCCTCATCCACCGCACCGGATGAGGATCCATCGTCGATCTTGTCGTCCCGCCGGATCTGCCACCCCATCCTCCACCTGTCGCCTCGTCTATCGCGCCACCTCAATCCCCACAGCACCGTCTTGACCTGCCCCTCCGGAACCGCAACACCCTCACCAATTCCTCCGATGAAGTCGAGGCCAACTCGGCACCACCAAGGAGGTTCTGCACTCACCGCTGCATTTTATCTTTTATTCGAACTCACGGGGCTGCCGGTGCTCGATACCGAGCAGAGATGGTGGGTCTCCATCGATGGCACCATCGCCGGCCACATCATCCATGGCGTCTCTCCCTCATGTCATTGCTTCCTCGGTGGCGACTTCCACAATGGCACTAGCTGTAGCTGCTCCGGCTCTCGCTCGCACTGCGGCTCTGTTCTTGCTGTCGGTCGTGCTGCTGCACTGCTCTTGCTTTCGTTCGTGCTGCTGCTCTGCTCTTGCTCTCTCTTGCGCTGCTGCTGCTCCTGCTGCACGACCTCCGGCAGCTACAGGAGTTGCTGCTTTAGCACTCGCTCGCGGTGCTACTGCACGACTTGCTCTATGCTAGTGCATTCCCTGCTCGAGCGTCTGCTGATTTAGATCACTGCTTCTCTGCTACTAGTGCTCGAACGCCCTAAACATCTATTGCAATGCTCTGCTACTAGTTCAATCAATTTCGACAGTAAAATTCAGTTTCAACTGTAAAGTTCATTTTCTTCAGTTAAGTTCAGAGTGAACAGTACTTACAACATCTGTCGGAGCGGACGTGGCGCGGCTGATGCGTTTTACATCTAGCACTTTTTGGTGATGTATTTTACATCATCTATTGCAGATGATATTAGGGTCCCACTTCAGATTAACGTGGTTTTTCTTGTCCTGCTTTAGCCTCTCCGCCGTACATCTTGATACGTCTTCGTCGTATCTATAATTTTTGATTGTTCCATGCCAATATTATTCAACTTTCATATACTTTTGGCAACTTTTTATACTATTTTTTGGGACTAACATATTGATCCAGTGCCTAGTGCGAGTTCCTGTTTGTTGCATGTTTTATGTTTCGCAGAAAATCCATATCAAACAGAGTCCAAACGGGGTAGAAACGGACGAAGAATTATTCTGGAATATTTGTGATTTCTAGGAGGAAGAATCAACGCGATGGTGCCCGAGGGGGCCACGAGACAAGGGGCGCGCCCCAGGGAGGCAGGCATTCCCTGGACTCTCCTGGGCACCCCGTATGGCGGTTGACGCTCGTCTTTTGCTGCAAGAAAGCTAATTTTATGAGAAAAATCTGGGCGAAAGATTCACCCCAATCGGAGTTATGGATCTCCGGATATAAATGAAACAATGAAGGGGTAGAATCAGGAAACGCAGAAACAGAGAGAGACAAAGAGACAGATCCAATCTCGGAGGGGCTCTCGCCCCTCCCACGCCATGGGAGCGAAGGACCAGAGGGGAAACCCTTCTCCCATCTAGGGAGAAGCTCAAGGAAGAAGAATAAGAAGAAGGGGGGCTCTCTCCCCTTGTTTCCGGTGGCGCCGGAACGCCGCCGGGGCCATCATCATCACCGCGATCTTCATCAACAACTTCACCGCCTTCATCACCAACTCTTCCCCCCTCTATACAGTGGTATAACCTCTCTCTTACCCTCTATAATCTCTACTTAAACATGGTGCTCAACACTAGATATTATTTCCCAATGATGTATGGCTATCTTATGATGTATGAGTAGATCCGTTTTGTCCTATGGGTTAATTGATGATCGTGATTGGTTTGAGTTGCATGTTTTATTATTGGTGTTGTCCTACGGTGCTCTCTGTGTCGCGCAAGCGTGAGGGATCCCTGCTGTAGGGTTTGCAATATGTTCATGATTTTCTTATGGTGGGTGGCGTGAGTGACAGAAGCACAGACCTGAATAAGTAGGTTGTTTGCGTATGGGATAAAGGGGACTTGATACTTTAATGCTATGGTTGGGTTTTACCTTAACGATCTTTAGTAGTTGCGGATGCTTGCTAGAGTTGCAATCATAAGTGCATATGATCCAAGAAGAGAAAGTATGTTAGCTTATGCCTCTCTCTCAAATAAAATTGCAATAGTGATTATCGGTCTAGTTATCAATTGCCTAGGGACAAATAACTTTCTCATGATAAAAAGCTATCTACTAAAACTAATTTAGTTGCTTATTTATCTAAACAGCCCCAACTTTTTATTTACGCGCTCTTTATTATCTTGCAAACCTATCCAACAACACCTACAAAGTACTTCTAGTTTCATACTTGTTCTAGGTAAAGCGAACACTAAGCATGCGTAGAGTCGTATCAGTGGCAGATAGGACTTGAGAGAATATTTGTTCTACCTTTAGCTCCTCGTTGGGTTTGACACTCTTACTTATCGAAAGAGGCTACAATTGATCCCGTATACTTGTGGGTTATTAAGACCTTTTTCTGGCACCGTTGCCGGGGAGTCATAGCGTGGGGTGAATATTCTCGTGTGTGCTTGTTTGCTTTGTCACTAAGTAATTTTTATTTGATGCTCTTAGTTGTTTTGTATCTTTAGTTATGGGTAGGAAACGCAAAATACCAAAAAAATAGTTGTACCTACTACACCAATGGTTGAAGAACCACTCAAAATCTATCACACTCCTGAAGCCTTTTACTTGGATCATCTTCGATCCCTTTGTGCTCATGCTGAAACCCCCACTAGCTTAGTTGAGGGCAAATCTTTAGATGAGCATGCTTGTTATGTGCGACACCGTATATCTGAAAAAGGGAAACTTTTACTGGATATTCATCGTTCGCAATGCTATGCTTGGACTTTATGTGAACTATATGATTTTACTTGTTGTTCTGAAAACCCTAAGAAACACCTTCCCTATCAATGCTTGTCTAGTGTTAATGGAATCGTATCTTCGTATGTTAAGGGTGTTTATAACTACTATGATGTTCAACAAATTGAAGAATTTGTTGCTTTTAAGGGTGCTTATGAAATTGCTTCTTTGATTGAAAAGTATGATGCTACTCTCTATAAATCTGAAATTTTTGCCATACTTGAATATTGTTATGATAATTATGCTTCTAATGCCTATGTTAAACTATATATTGAGGACTCCTCCGCTGTCTAAGAAGAGACTACTATTTTGCAGGAGTCTATGAAAGAAGAAATTACTGAAACTGTGAGATCATTGGATGAAGAAGATGATGAGGAGAGCGAAGAACAAAAGGAGGAAGAGCAGATTAGCTACCCGTGCCCACCTTCTAATGAGAGTAACTCTTCAACTCATACATTGTTTAATTCCCCTTCGTGCTTACCGAAGGATGATTGCTATGATCCCGTTGATTCTCTTGAAATATCCATTTTTGATGATGCTTGCTATGCTTGTGGCCAAGATGCCAATATGAATTATGCTTATGGAGATGAACTTGGTATAGTTCCTTATGTTAAACATGAAATTGTTGCTATTGCACCCACGGACGATAGTCCTAACTACACTATATCGGAGAAGTTTGTGCTTATTAAGGATTATATTGATGGGTTGCCTTTTACCGATGCACATGACGATTTTGATAGATATGATATGCATGTGCTTGCTGCTGCTACTTACAATTATTATGAGAGAGGAACTATATCTCCACCTCTCTATGTTTCCAATATGATAAAATTGCAAGAAACTGCTTATACTATGCATTGGCCTTTACTTGGTGTGCATGAATTGTTCTTTTATGACATGTCGATGCATAGGAAGAGAGTTAGACTTCGTTGTTGCATGATATATGTTACTTTGTGCTCACTACTAAATTACAAATCATTGTTAATTAAAATTGGCTTTGATATACCTTGGGATCCGGGTGGATTCATTACTTGAGCACTATATGCCTAGCTTAATGGATTTAAAGAAAGCGCTGCCAGGGAGACAACCCGGAAGTTTTAGAGAGTCATTTATTTCTGTTGGGTGCTTTTATATAGTTTAAAAACAAAAAAATAAAGAGGGGAACCCAAAAACTTTTCAAAAAGGAAAGTGAAAGTGAGAGAGACAAGCATTGTTGAAGTGGGAGAGCTCCTTGAACTTTGTTCATGCTCACGGAAACTTTGTGAATCTTAATTACAGAAACTTTTCATCAAAAATAATTATCCCCTTGTACAATTCCATTGTATTATAAAAATAATGTGTCAAGGTTTGCCTTTAGGATGTTTACAATGCTTGTTGGTTTGTACGGTGCAGGACAAAAACATTGGCTGTAGTGCGCGATTTTGCATTTTTTTGTTGGAACGTCAAACGGTTCTGATTATTTTTGCACTGTCTTTCTGTACAACTTGTTTATTTTTCCTAATTGTGGTAGAATATTTGGCGTAACAGAAGTATGGTGATTGTTCAGATTGCTACAAACTGTTCTGTTTTTGACAGATTCTGTTTTTGATGCATAGTTTGCTTGTTTTGATGAATCTATCAATTTATATCAGTGGATTAAGCCATGGAAAAAATTATATTATAGTAGAAACAATGCTAAAACAAAATATGAATTGGTTTGCAATAGTACCTAGAGTAGTGGTTTGCTTTATTATACTAACGGATCTTACCGAGTTTTCTGTTGAAGTTTTGTGTGGATGAAGTGTTTGATCGAGGATGACTCGATATGAGGAAAAGGAGGAGAGGCAAGAGCTCAATCTTGGGGATGCCCAAGGCACCCCAAGTAAATATTCAAGGACACTCGAGTGTCTAAGCTTGGGGATGCCCCGGAAGGCATCCCCTCTTTCTTCAACAACTATCGGTATTTTTCGTATTCGTTTCGTTCATGCTATATGTGCAAGTCTTGGAGCGTCTTTTGCATTTAGTTTTCACTTTTCTTTTATGAACCATGCTGGTATGAGATAGTCCTTGGTTGATTTATAGAATGCTCTTTGCACTTCAATTATATCTTTTGAGTCTGGCTTTATAGAATGCTTCATTTGCTTCACTTATATCATTTGAAGTTTTGATTGCATGTTTCTCTTCACATAGAAAACCGCCATTTGTAGAATGCTCTTTTGCTTCACTTATATTTGTTAGAGCGTGGGCATATCTTTTGTAGAAAGAATTAAACTCTCTTGCTTCACTTATATCTATTTAGAGAGATGACAGAAATTGGTCATTCACATGGTTAGTCATAAAATCCTACATAAAACTTGTAGATCATTGAATATGATATGTTTGATTCCTTGCAATAGTTTTGTGATATAAAGGTAGTGATATTAGAGTCGTGCTAGTTGAGTAATTGTGAAATTGAGAAATACTTGTGTTGAGGTTTGCAAGTCCCGCAGCATGCATGTATGGTGAATGTAACGAAGTTGGAGCATGAGGTGTTCTTTGATTGTCTTCCTTATGAGTGGCGGTCGGGGACGAGCGATGGTCTTTTCCTACCAATCTATCCCCCTAGGGGCATGCGTAGTAGTACTTTGATTCGAGGGCTAATAAACTTTTGCAATAAGTATATGAGTTCTTTATGACTAATGTGAGTCCATGGATTGTACGCACTCTTACCTTTACGCAATTGGCTAGCCTCTACGGTACCGTGCATTGCCCTTTCTCACCTCGAGAGTTGGTGCAAACTTCACCGGTGCATCCAAACCCCATGATATGATAGGCTCTATCACACATAAGCCTCCTTATATCTTCCTCAAAACAGCCACCATACCTACCTATTATGGCATTCCATAGCCATTCCGAGATATATTGCCATGCAACTTCCATCATCATCATATACATGACTTGAGCATTCATTGCCATATTGCCATGCATGATCGTAAGATAGCTAGCATGATGTTTTCATGGCTTGTCTGTTTTTTGATGTCATTGCAACGCTAGATCATTGCACATCCCGGTACACTGCCGGAAGCATTCATATAGAGTCATATCTTTGTTTCAGTATCGAGTTGTAATATTGAGTTGTAAGTAAATAAAAGTGTAATGATCATCATGGTAGAGCATTGCCCCATGAAAAAAATGAAAGGCCAAAGAAGCCTAAATAAAAAAAAGGGGGCCAAAGAAGCCCATCCAAAAAAGAGAAAAAAAGAAAAAAAAGAAAAAAAAAGAAAAGAAAAGGGGCAATGTTACTATCCTTTTACCACACTTGTGCTTCAAAGTAGCACCATGTTCTTCATATAGAGGGTCTCCTATGTTATCATTTCATATACTAGTGTGAATTTTTCATTATAGAACTTGGCTTGTATATTCCAACGATGGGCTTCCTCAAATGCCCTAGGTCTTCATGAGCAAGCAAGTTGGATGCACACCCACTTAGTTTCCAGTTTGAGCTTTCATACACTTATAGCTCTAGTGCATCCGTTACATGGCAATCCCTACTCCTCGCATTGACATCAATTGATGGGCATCTCCATAGCCCGTTGATTGGCCGCGTCGATGTGAGACTTTCTCCCTTTTTGTCTGCTCCACATAAACCCCACCATCATATTCAATTCCACCTATAGTGCTATATCCATGGCTTGCGCTCATATATTGCGTGAGGGTTGAAAAAGCTGAAGCGCGTTAAAAAGTATGAACCAATTGCTCGGCTTGTCATCGGGGTTGTGTGCATGATGGGAGCATTTTGTGTGACGAAAATGAAGCATGCCCAACTATATGATTTTGTAGGGATAAGCTTGCTTTGGCCATGTTGTCTTGAAAAGACATGATTGCTATTAGTATGCTCGAAGTATTATTGTTTTTATGTCAAATGATATACTATTGCTTTGAATCACTCGTGTCTTAATATTCATGCCATGATTAGCCATATGATCAAGATTATGCTAGGTAGCATTCCACATCAAAAATTATTCTTTTTTATCATTTACCTACTCGAGGACGAGCAGGAATTAAGCTTGGGGATGCTGATACGTCTCCGTCGTATCTATAATTTTTTATTGTTCCATGCCAATATTATTCAACTTTCATATACTTTTGGCTACTTTTTATACTATTTTTTGGGACTAACATATTCATCAAGTGCCCAGTGCCAGTTCCTGTTTGTTGCATGTTTTATGTTTCGCACAAAACCCATATCAAACAGAGTCCAAACGGGATAAAAACGGACAGAGAATTATTTTGGAATATTTGTGATTTTTGGGAGGAAGAATCAACGCGAGACGGTGCCCAAGGGGGCCACGAGACAGGGGGGTGCGGCCCAGGGAGGCAGGCGCGCCCTGGACGCTCCTCGGCTCCCCGGAAGGCGGTTGATGCTCTTCTTTTGCCGCAAGAAAGCTAATTTTATGAGAAAAATCTGGGCGAAAGATTCACCCCAATCGGAGTTACGGTTCTCCGGAAATAAAAGAAACAGTGAAGGGGGAGAATCACGGAACGCAGAAACAGAGAGAGACAGAGAGATAGATCCAATTTCGAAGGGGCTCTCACCCCTCCCATGCCATGGGAGCCAAGGACCAGAGGGGAAACCCTTCTCCCATCTAGGGAGAAGGTCAAGGAAGAATAAGAAGAAGGGGGGCACTCTCCCCTTGCTTCCGATGGCGCCGGAACGCCGCCGGGGGCCATCATCATCACCGCGATCTTCACCAACAACTTCACCGCCTTCATCACACACTCTTCCCCCCTTTATGCAGCGGTGTAACCTCTCTCTTACCCGCTGTAATCTCTGCTTAAACATGGTGCTCAATGCTATATATTATTTCCCAATGATGTATGGCTATCTTATGATGTTTGAGTAGATCCGTTTTGTCCTATGGGTTAATTGATGATCGCGATTGGTTCGAGTTGCATGTTTTATTATTGGTGCTCTCCGTGTCACACAAGCATGAGGGATCACTGCTGTAGGGTTTGCAATATGTTCATGATTTTCTTATGGTGGGTGGCGTGAGTGACAGAAGCACAGACCCGAGTAAGTAGGTTGTTTGCGTATGGGATAAAGGGGACTTGATACTTTAATGCTATGGTTGGGTTTTACCTTCATGACCTTTAGTAGTTGCGGATGCTTGCTAGAGTTCCAATCATAAGTGCATTTGATCCAAGAAGAGAAAGTATGTTAGCTTATGCCTCTCCCTCAGAAAAAAATGCAATATTGATTACCGATCTAGTTATCAATTGCCTTCGGACAAATAATTTTCCCGTGAAAAAAGCTCTCTACTAAAACTAACTTAGTTGTTTCTTTATCTAAACAGCCCCTACTTTTTATTTACGCGCTCTTTATTATCTTGCAAACCTATTGAGGGAGTCCTGGATTAGGGGGTATCCGGACAGCCGGACTATATACTTTGGCCGGACTGTTGGACCGTGAAGATACAAGACTCAAGACTTTGTCCCGTGTCAGGATGGGACTCTCCTTTGCGTGGAAGACAAGCTTGGAGATCCGGATGTTAGATCTCCCTCTTTGTAACCGACTCTGTATAACCCTAGCCCCCTCGGGTGTCTATATAAACCGGAGGGTTTAGTCCATAGGACAACAACAATCATAATCATAGGCTAGCTTCTAGGGTTTAGCCTCTACGATCTCGTGGTAGATCAACTCTTGTAATACTCATATCATCAAGATCAATCAAGCAGGAAGTAGGGTATTACCTCCATAGAGAGGGCCCGAACCTGGGTAAAACATCGTGTCCCCTGCCTCCTGTTACCATTAGCCTTAGACGCACAGATCTGGACCCCCTACCCAAGATCCACCGGTTTTGACACCAACATTGGTGCTTTCATTGAGAGTTCCTCTGTGTCATTGCTGCAAGGCTCGATGGCTCCTTCAATCATCAACTACAACATGGTCCAGGGTGAGACTTTTCTCCCCGGACAGATCTTTGCGTTCGGCGGCTTCGCACTGCGGGCCAATTCGCTTGGCCGTCTGGAGCAGATCGGCAGCTATGCCACTGGCCATCAGGTCAGGTTCGGAAACTTGAACTATGCGGCCGATATCCGTGGAGACTTGATCTTCAGCGGATTCGGGCCTATGCCAGGAGCGCCGAACAGTCACGACGAGCACGGCTTAGACCTGCTGTCAGACAATACTCGGGATATCGCACCTGCAAGAGCTCGGGACCTAAATCCGGGGCAAGTCACGTCGTCCGAGGACGGGTGGATGGACCCCGCCCCGGAGGCCGTATACTCATTGGAGGTAGAGCCAAACGCGGACTCCACCCCTAACAAAGTCTGTGTCACTGAACCCCCAGACTTGTGTCCGGCTGTAGGTTCCAGACCGCGCACCCCCGAGCCCGCCGAACCTAGTTGGGCTCCAGTAATGGAGTCCACCACCGCGGATATCTTCCAGCACTCGCCCTTGGGCGACATGCTGAATTCATTAAAGTCTCTCTCTTTGTCAGGGGACTCTTGGCCGAACTATGTCCGGCTCGAGTGGGAAGCAGGCAACGATGAAATTCGTTTCCCACCCACCACCCACTTCATTGCCACTGTTGATGATTTGACCGACATGCTTGACTTCGACTCTGAAGACATCGACGGTGTGGACGATGATGCGGGAGAAGAACAGGAACCACCGCCCGTGGGGCGCTGGACAGCCACCTCCTCGTACGATATATTTATGGTGGACACTCCCAAAGAAACCAATGGCGATGAGGCAATGGAGGATAACCCCTCAAGGAAGAAATCAAAGCATGGGCATCATCGGCGCCACTCTAAGCCCCACCACAGCAGTACCGGCATAGGAGACGAAAACAATTCGGATGGTGCCAAAGACGAATACAATCCCAATCAGCTTGCCTTCGAGCAGGCCGGACGGGAAGACGGGCAAATTAGCCTAGATGAACAGGCGACGAACGGATACTCGAAGGAGGACAACCACATGCCTCCCTCCGAAGACGAGGTGAGCCTCGGCGATGATGAATTCGGAGTGCCTGAGGATCCCGTAGAGCAGGTTCGCTTCCAGCGATGGCTTATGGCCACTGCAAGAAGCCTGAAAAAGAAGCAGTAGCAGCTCCAGGCTGACCAAGATCTGCTCACAGACAGATGGACTAAGGTCCTGGCCCGGTCCGGTGAGCGTAAAGAGAACAATACAGGCCCATCCGGCCCGGGCAGCATACTCGACCAACCATGTCAAATTCATGGTACCCCTGGAATGGCAGTCAATCATACCAATAGAGAATGCCGCATCTTCAAAACAAAACTGTCGGTCGTGCACCAGAAACAATAAAAAGGGGTCTCAAAGCTATGAAGACAACGAGGAGCCCAGAACATCAAACATTATGAGGTAAAAGAAAAATCCTCCGCAAACCAACAAGGGAACAAATGTGTACTTCTCGGGATGCCGACTCAACAATACAAGTCACCCCACAGTACAAAAATACGGCCGATCATCTAAGATCACACAGATTGTCCAGCCAATTTCAACCATGGCAATTCAATTGCACTTACCATCAACCAAACAGTTGGTGGGTTTCACACGAGCCCCTATTGGCATAAACAGCAGCCCAAACTTGTTGCGCCAAGACATAGTTCACCAGATAGGTATTGATTGCTCGAGGATCAAACCCACTAAAAACATCTTCTCAAAGATGTCGTTCCAGGTGTAAAGGCCAAGTTTTACAGGCCCACCACCCTGGAGGTTGTCCTCAGATCACCAAACAAACACCATACCGAAGAGTAAGTCTTCGGCATTGTCCCCTTATACAGTAACTATTATATACTACCGGGACGAACCGCGTTTGCTCGACTCAATGCGGTACCACTCCATGCCAAACCCACGTGACATAGTCACAATTATGGGCAAGGCCGAACTCCACCCCGACACTAGAAAGTGTACCATCGATGAGGTAGCGAGTTGTGCCTTTCTATCGAACCTCGATTCGACAACCAACCCCCCGGACACCAACAAAGGAGTCCGAGCTACTTTACGGCATGATAGCCTGGCTTGACCAGGCTCCGATCAAGCACCCGCGGTTCAACCACCCTATGACACGCAAATGCCTCTAAGCATTTTTCTTTACAGGCTCACTTTTGCGCAGAACAGGACTGGCGACATGGAATCAGCTCGGACACACAAAGAGGGAATACACAACTATTCCCCAGGAAGACAGTCCAGATACACTTCGGATCCGCACATAGCTTCCTCCCGTCCGGTCGCAACAGGTTCCGCCAGCATACCTCCTTTCATAGCATAAACCATACTTATACGCATAGACGTGTCACTCCACTACAACACATAGAACTATATGACACTTACCAGTCGTCATTCCTCATTCACGCCTTTTTCGTCATAACGGCACTCGCACATAGTGTCATGCCCCACTATGCCAGGGGCTTCATTGTCCTCATAATATGGCAACAAAGTCCGGCCACCCTCCCCGTCGCTCGGCACCCCGAACTTATAGCACTATATGCATCAGCTCCGAATCATTTCTTGGGTCATTAGTTGGGTTTGCCCGGCTCCCATGTTTTGGTACCTTACGTTCCGCTCCATCGGCTAAGATAGCGCTGGGAGAATTACTGCGATTGTGTCCCAGTTCTTTTGGATGAGCACCTCAGTAGAGAAAGCCGAAAACTGACTGTCATGATACAGCGAGAGCTGGTCAGCTGTTCGAGAGGTTGTAAAATCTTTAAGTATTTATTCCGCACAATGCCATAACAAATGCAGAGTGCGATGGATCGGTCTTCCGATCAGGCGCTGTTAGAGCCCCTCGTACGGTATTCCGAACACCAGGGGCTGCGCCTACCATACTCGAATTCCTATGGCTAAGTGAGAGTGATAAAGCCCTATAGTTTGATTGTCTGGTTCGCTGTGATGCACACCTCCTTCAAGGACCCAAAAATGGGATAAAGAGTGTTCAGGTATGTCTCGAACACCCCCGTACTTTCTACGCGGGGGCAGAATCCGACTACTGGCCAACTCTCAAGATTCATATATATCAAACAGCCGCACAGGAAGAAAAAACTTTCATATAATAGGCAATAAGTAATAACAGTGCCTTTGTCCTGCATTACAAAGGACAGCATGACTGCCTTCAGGGAAATATAATGTCTTTGGTACATTGTTCCACCACAAGGCGGGCTCCTTTTAGGACACCATCATAATATAATTCGAGCTTGCGGTGCTCCTTACCCTCCGGTGGTCCCTCAGTCATCAGCTTTTCAGCATCAAGCTTCCCCCAGTGCACCTTCGCATGGGCAAATGCCATGCGTGCACCTTCCATACAGACCGATCGCTGAATGACTTGGAGCCGAGGGCAAGCACAACAATCCGCTTCACGAGTCCGAAGTAACTACTTGGAATTGGCTTGGCGGGCCACAGCCGGACAACTAAGTCCTTCATGGCTAGTTCGGCTGCCTGGTGCAGTTCGATCAGCTGCTTCAGCTGATCGACAAATGGCACCGAATAATTCGGTGCCAAATACAGCGACCAGAAATGCTTTTCCACAGACTTCTTCTCCTCAGCCCAGTAGAATTGAGCAACATCGGATATGCTGCGTGGCAGGTCCGCAAACGCCCCTAGAGAAACAAGAATTCAATTTGTCACTTTGAATTTCTCTTGTTACTATACAAAAAATTACTTTGAGTAACAAAGCCTTACCAGCCGCAATCCTCCTTGCCTCCTGAATGTCCTCCAGAGCACCTCAGGCTTCATCCCGAACATCACTTGCGGCTTGGAGAGCTTGGGCGAGTTCGAACTCTTTCCTTGCTAGACTCTGCTCTAATGTCTCGCTTTTCTTCACGGCCTCCTCGAGCTCTCGTTCACCTTCAATGACCCTGGCCTCGTGCTTCTCACAAAGAGCCTGCTCCGTGGCGGCATTCTTGTCGGCTTCGGCCACAGCCTTCTTCAGCGCCTCAATTTCGGCATTCGCCCCTAGAGCACACAATACAAATAATTTCATCTGGCACAACTATTCATTTGTGCTTAACTTATCAAAGGTTTCGACATGCCTTGCTTGTCCTCCAACTGCTTCTTCACTCGACCAAGTTCTTCTTTGGCCTGCTACAGGCTCTGCTTTAGTCCAGACACTTCCGAAGTATGAGAGGCGGTCGTCGCTACAGATGCCTGTTTTCAAACATAAAGATATATGTCATTAACTGAGTCTCCTGTGAAGCAGAAATTTGATCATCTATCCGGTTCTCTGTCTTTCACCGGATAGTGCATCAGGGGCTACCGTTCATACTATGATAATCTTCAAAGGTTTCTAAAAACATACCTCAAAGCCTTTTATAAGGCTAATGCAGAATTCATTTAGTCTGCTCTCAGCGGACAGAATCTTTTCAATCACCGCACCCATAAGGGCGCGATGTTCATCGATGATGGATGCATTCTTTAGCGTTGTCGATAGGCCGCCCTGCAGCTCTACTTGGAAAGAGGTTGTCGTTGGAGCGGGCTTGCCTCCTTCTGTCAAGAGGGGATGCCTGCCTGATCCTGGAGCTTCAAAGGTCTCCAGGACCATGTCTGGCTGCGGGCCGAATCTAAAATCGCCCCCGCCGTCGATGTCCATGGGAACCGTTGCTCCCGTGTATCCGGACCCAGAGGTGTGCCCTCCCTGGTCTGGGTCCTGCTGAGACGACACCTCGGTGTCACGCCCAGGCTTCGGGGAAGGGGCCTCCGGAGGCGTCTCGCTCTCTAGGACATCTGAGCTCAGCGAATCCTCCGATGAGGACTGTTCGGCGCGAGATCTCGCCGAGCTACACAAAGTATGGCGCAAGTTAAAATATTGCACCTTAGTAATCCTGGGCGCCTAGGCGTGTTCGGATTTCGTGTACTCACGATTTTACCAGGGGCTGGGCCCCGGGATCCCACTCCGGGCTGCTATTGCTAGCCGTGGTGGACGCCTCTGGAAGGGGATTTTTTCCCTCTTCGGCGATTCGGCCTCCAAGGATGAGGAGGCCGTCCTTTTCTTCCCTCCCCCCGTGGAGGACTCCTCTTCTTCCTCCTCCTCTTCATCTTCGGAGGAAGGATGGGCGGTGGAGTCTTCGGATTTTATGTCCGAAGCACCGCGGCGATGGAGGCCGCTCCGGGTCTCCTTGGCCTCCTTGAAGGCCTCTTTCTTCAGTGCCTTGTAAGGTGCTGGGACCAGCATCTTCGTCAGAAGAGGTCCTACCGGTTTCTCTGGCAGCGGGGCCGGACAATGTATCTGCCCCACATTCTTCGTCCATTCCTGGGATAATTGCGGAAGGCATGATAAAGCGTCTCCCTCGAAATATGCCAGCTAAACATGGATAGACAGGACATAGCAATAACTTACCGAACTTGCGGAGTAGGATAGTTGATACCCGTTGTCGGTGTCAAAACCGGCGGATCTCGGGTAGGGGGTCCCGAACTATGCGTCTAGGCGGATGGTAACAGGAGACGAGGGACACGATGTTTTACCCAGGTTCGGGCCCTCTTGATGGAGGTAAAACCCTACGTCCTGCTTGATTAATATTGATGATATGGGTAGTACAAGAGTGGATCTACCACGAGATCAAGGAGGCTAAACCCTAGAAGCTAGCCTATGGTATGATTGTTGTAATGGAGGTTATGTCCTACGGACTAAAGCCCTCCGGTTTATATAGACACCGGAGAGGGCTAGGGTTACACAGAGTCGGTTACAATGGTAGGAGATCTACATATAGGTATCACCAAGCTTGCCTTCCACGCCAAGGAAAGTCCCATCCGGACACGGGACGGAGTCTTCAATCTTGTATCTTCATAGTCTTGGAGTCCGGCGGACGATGATAGTCCGGCTGTCCGGACACCCCCTAGTCCAGGACTCCCTCAGTAGCCCCTGAACCTGGCTTCAATGACGATGAGTCCGGCGCGCATAATGTTCGGCATTGCAAGGCGGGTTCCTCCTCCGAATAATCCAAAGAAGATTGTGAACACCAGGATAGTGTCCGGCTCTGCAAAATAAATTCCACATTCCACCGTAGAGAGAATAAAATGTACACAAGTTCAATCTGCTGACGTATTTTGTGGCATGACGTCACACCACTACCAAGCCTTTACTTGAATCGATTTTTATTATACCGCCTCAGCGCGTTTAGCGAAGCGGTTTCCTTGGCACGTCTTGTCGAAGCAAAGATCGTGTTCCCCTTATTCCGGGATTCTCATCAATACGGACGTGGGTAACCCAACCGCGCCATTGATGGTGGCGCTTGGGAGATAAGCGAGTTTTACCAGGCTAGTGGGGGACGAATAGTATTCGCCCGCCTATATATAAGGGATAAGGATTCACCTTTTCACCTACGCCTTCCTCCTCCTTTGCTTATCCATCTCCGCGCACTCGAGCTCCAACGCCCAAGTTTGCGCATCTCGTCTCGACCTTCTCCGACCATGTCCGGAGCGGGAGGCAAATGGTTGGCCTCCACCGTTAAGGAGGAGCACATCACAAGGCTGCGCAGCGCCGGATACCTTTCCGGCGACGTCGCGCAACGGCTGCCCGACGAGGTGCAACTCATCCCCACCGCCAGGCCCCATGAGAGGGTCGTTTTCCTCCCCCACTTCCTCCGTGGACTGCGCTTTCCACTTCACCCCTTTGTTCGGTGGCTCATGTTCTACTACAGCCTAGATTTCCATGATCTGGCGCCAAACTTCATCCTCAATATCTCGGTGTTTATTGTCGTGTGCGAGGCCTTCCTCTGCATCCAGCCCCACTTCGGCTTGTGGCTCAAGACCTTCAATGTCAACCCGAAGGTAGTGAAGGGCACTCAAGCGGAGTGCGGAGGCGTCATGTTGGGCAAGATGCCCAACGTCCTTTGGTTCGAAGGGGCCTTCGTGGAATCCGTCAAGGGGTGGCAGTCGGGGTGGTTCTATATCACCGAGCCGCGCGACCCTACGTGGGCGGCGGCCCCCGAGTTCAGATCTGGAATCCCTACGCAGCTCACCTCCTGGAAAGAGAAGGGCTTGTTGTGGGGTAATTCGAAGGAGCTGACGGGACTCCAAGCCTGTATCCAGAAGCCGGTGAATAAGAAGCTCAGGCTGGTTAACGTGGTCCAAGTCATGCTCGTCCGCCGGATTCTCCCATGCCAAGAACGGGCATTCAATCTGTGGGAGTTCGATCTGGAACAGCACCAGGCGTTGAGCGGGCTCTTCGACACAACGTACGAAGGCGCCTGGAGGGTGCTGTTCAAGGGCGCCGAAGCCCCCGCATCCGTGACGGAAGATCATGGATTTCACTCGCAACGTCCAGCTGACGAGGTAAGTGATTCTACCCCTTTATGGGACACTTATTGTTAATAGATTGATTCTAAGCGGGTTTCAATCTCCCTTTTCCTTTGACAGGAATGGATGAAGAAGGCCGAGCAGCTCATCTGCCCGGCTCCCATGCCAGAAGACCCAGTGGATGCCCGTCTAGCGGGGCTACTGGTTTCGGCACCGCACGTGGTGCCGGAGAAGAAGGCCAAGAAGGTGGCCAGGGGCACTCGAAAGAGTTCCCGTTTTCAGGTCTCCGACGACTCCGAGGCGGACTCCTCCCCCGAAGACGAGGAGGAGGAAGAAGACTCTCTCCCAGAGGAGGGAGAAAGGAAGAGGAAGGCTTCGCCAACAGGGGAGGACGAAGGGTCCAAGAGGGGAAGAACTATTCCCCCGGACAGCTCCGCCAACACCAATGTTGGCGGTGAAGAGTGGCCTTCAAGGGCCAGGCCTCAAGCGAGATTGTAAGTATCCGGATCCCTGAATGATAGGTAATTTCTCTTTTGTATCACATAGTGTCCTTCTAATGCCGCATGCTTCCTGAAGTCCGGCCGATGATGATCTCCCCGCTTCATCGAGCGGGTCGTTGGCTCCGTCGGATGTGGATTCCATCCCGACTGCCTCCACCCCTCACGCCGATGAGGACGCCGAGGTGGGATCCCAGAAAGGGACCCATCAGGAGGAGGCTCCGGAGGCGCCGCAAGGCATCCTCCCGGACTTCGCGCCGGACTCTACACCGGAACCTGTAGTGGTTCCGGAGTCCGGCAAGAGGCCCCTTCGCAAGAAGGGAAAGACCGTGACGCCGGCGGCCTTCGTCCAACCGGAGGCGCCGGACAACTTGCTGGAGGCGCTCCAAGGTGCCTCCATTGAGGAAGAACACTGCACTGTTATGAGTGCGGTGATTCAGAAGGTTCAGCTCACCAAGAGCGGGCTAACCGAAGCCTGCAGTAGCCTTCTAACAGGCTTTGAGGTAAGAAGTTAAAATTATGTAATGTAATACCGCATAGACAGTAGCCCCTGATGCTCGGTTCGGTGTTCGGAAAGAAAAGCCGGACTGAGGATCTGAAAAGATATACGTAGGGTTGCTAATAAATTATGTCAATATGGGTTTGCAGGCTGCACTGCTGACCTCTGCTGCACTGACTGCGGAGGTTGCTGCATTGAAGCAAGATCTTGAGCGGTCCGAGCGAGAGCTCTACCATGCCAAGAGGCAGCTCGAGGACAAAGAAGGTGAGTAGCACCACTTTTAATTTTTACCTTACAGAAAAGGATTTCGGTTGCAATAAAATTAACAAGGATAGCATGGGTACTGCAGGGGCCACGAACGAGGTGGCAACCCTGAAGGAGGCTGTATCCGCGGCCGAACACAATGCGGCCACGGAACGGGCAGAGCGAGAGAAGCTAGAGGCGCGGGTGGCGGAGGTGCGGCAAGAGCTCCAGGCTCTCATGGAGAAGCATGAGAGTTTGGAGCGCGACTCAAAGACTCGACAGTCCGAGCTCGCCTCGGCTCTCGAAAGTGCCAAGTCCGCCAAGGCCGAAGCCCGTAAGGCCCTTCAGGAGGTTGAGGATAGGAAGAAAATAGCGGCGGGTATGCATTTTTCATGCAAAGCAAGCATGTTAATGTAAATTACCTGACACTTACCCGAATTCGGAGCTCTTCGGGGGCGTTTGTAGATCTGCCTCGTAGTGTATCCGATGCCGCCGCATTCTATCGTGTCGAGGAGGGGAGCTCAACGGAGAAGGTCTTCTGGTCTCAGTATGCTGAGGCCGGCCATCCGGTGCCCCCTAGCGACCAGCTGAAGCAGCTGGTCGAGCTCCACAAGGTAGCTGAGGAGGCCATGAAGGGCCTCATAGTCCGGCTGTGGCCTGGACAGGCCATGCCTGGGAGCTACTTTGGCCTCGTGCGGCGGCTGGTGGATGCATGCCCCTGGGTGGAGGTCGTCAAGCGCTCCGCCTGTATTGAAGGTGCTCGTCGGGCCCTTGCCTGCGCAAAGGTGCACTGGGGCAGGTTGGATGCGGAGAGGCTTCTTACTGACCCGCCGCCAGTGGGCAAGGAGTATCGTACGCCCGAAATGTACTATAAGACTGTCCTGAAGGGTGCCCGCAATATTGCGGATGAGTGCCCCAGAGATGTAATTATTGAGTAAACTCGCTATGTATTATCCTTTGCGCTGAAAACTTTGTTCATATGCGCTACGCAACGCTTGTTTAATTTAAAATATTACCTTCTGTGCGGCCGTTTATAAAATCTGAGAGATGGCAAGTCGTTGGCTTCAGCCCCCAAGCCACGAGTGCTGGGGTGTTCGGGATAAACTTAAGCACTCTTGTTCCCATTTTTGGGTCCATCTAGGGACGCGCTCAACACAACGAACAAGGCAACCGGACTTATAATGCTTGAACACTCTCACTTAGCCATAGAATTCTATAATTTTAAATTTCGGCGAAGCACCTAGCATTCGGAAGACCGAATTCAGGGCGCTATCCACGCCTTCGTCGGACATTATCCGGTACTTCGCTCGAAGCGGCATAGGTCTTTAGGGACCCGAAAAGACCTCTCGAACAGCAACCAGTCTCTCGCCTTATCATGCCAGTCAGTTTTAGCTTTCTCCACTGAGGCGCTCGCCCAGCTCAACCGGGGCGCAATCGCAGTGGTTCTCCCAGTGCCACCTTAACCGACAGAACGGAACGTAAGGCACCAAAACGTGGGAGCCGGGCAAACCCAACTATTGACCCAAGACATGATTCGGAGCCGATTCATATAATGCTATAAGTTCGGGGTGCCGCACTTGTGAAAGTGTTCGGACTTATCACACCATATTGCGGGGAACATAAGGCCCTGGTGTATTCGGCCGTACCAAAATATACGGGTGCGAGATGTCATTAATGAACATATGTGTAAAGTAATGCAATAACAGGCAAAAAATGCTGCATTATTTATTCAAGGAATTCTGCTATGAGTGCGGAAGGATACAAATAGTGTGGTAAGCAAGGGATTGGACTAAATAAACATGTCCCCCTCCAGGGGTGGGCTGCAGACTGGTGTATATAATCGAATTTAATGCTCGTAATGGAGACCACCTGAATGTTAATCGCAGCCTTCGTTCTTCCCTGGTTGTTGCATCGTGAGTTTGGCGGGTCCACCGCCGGACAGGGCTTCTGGTAGATGGAGTCCTGTATATAAAAAGAAAAATAAAAAGAGTGACACACTTGGGAGCCCCTGGTGTGATCGAGCCGCACTCTGGGTCTGTTGTGGTCGTGCCCCTCCCCCTAAGCCCATGGTATCTCCAAAGCGTAATGATGTAAGCGGAGGGTTGGTCTTGCAATTATGCAAGGGCTGGGGTTGGGGTTGTATTGCTACGCGTGCTCGGATCGTGCCAGGTGGTCTTGGTTGATGTTGCTTCGGGCGCGTTTGGCCGTATCTGGCCGTTTAACGGCCGGACTCGAAAATTGCCTTAAAAGGCTGCTCTGTACTTCTGCTGCGAGAGCCGCTGTGTGTTCCTCCATTCGGAGGGAGCGTTCCGTATTTCCGTTGACCGTGATGACTCCATGAGGGCCTGGCATCTTGAGCTTGAGGTATGCATAATGCGGCACCGTGTTGAACTTTGCAAACTCGGTTCGTTCGAGCAGGGCGTGATAGCTACTGCGGAATGGGACTATGTCGAAGATTAACTCCTCGCTCCGGAAATTGTCCGGGGATCCTAAGACCACTTCCAGTGTGACTGAGCCTGTACTATTGGCCTCAACACCTGGTATGACGCCTTTAAAGGTCATCTTTGTAGGTTTAATCCTTGAGGGGTCTATGCCCATCTTGCGCACTGTATCCTGATAAAGTAGGTTCAGGCTACTGCCACCGTCCATTAGGACTCTCGTGAGGTGAAATCCATCGACGATTGTGTCTAAAACCAATGCGGCGAATCTTCCATGGCGGATACTGGTCGGATGGTCTCTTCGATCGAAAGTGATCGGGCAAGAGGACCATGGATTGAACTTTGGGGCGACTGGCTCCATCGCATATACGTCCCTTAGTGCACGCTTCCGCTCCCTCTTGGGTATATGGGTTGCGTATATCATGTTCACCCTCGCACTTGTGGGGGGAAACCCTTCTGTCCTCTATTGTTCGGCGGTCGGGTCTCTTCCTCGTCGTCGCTGTGCAGCCCCTTGTCATTGTTTTCGGCAATTAACTTGCCTGCCTGCTTGAATACCCAACAATCTCTGTTGGTGTGATTAGCTGGCTTTTCGGGGGTCCCATGTATCTGGCATAAGCGGTCGAGTATTCGGTCCAAATTGGACGAACCCGGAGTGGTTCTTTTGAATGGCTTCTTCTACTGACCGGGTTTAGAGCCTCGGAATCCGGCGTTGACTGCCGTATCTTCCTTGTCGTCGCCGTTAATGCGGCGTTTATTTTTGTTTCGACGCGACCTGCCATTGTGGTCCTTGGTATCCGGACTGCTAGAATTTTTACTGAGGTTGTTGCTGCGAGCTAGCCAGCTGTCCTCTCCCGCACAGAAGCGGGTAATTAGAGATGTGAGGGCTGCCATGGATTTCGGCTTTTCCTGTCCTAGGTGCTGGGCTAGCCACTCGTCGCGGATGTTATGTTTGAAGGCTGCGAGGGCCTCTGCATCCGGACAGTCGACTATTTGATTTTTCTTTGTTAAGAACCGTGTGCAGAACTGTCTGGCCGATTCATCTGGCTGCTGAATTATGTGGCTTAGGTCATCGGCGTCTGGTGGTCGCACATATGTGCCCTAGAAGTTGTCGAGGAATGCGGCTTCCAGGTGTTCCCAACACCCAATTGACTCTGCGGGCAAGATGTTAAGCCAATGCCGAGCTGGTCCTTTAAGCTTGAGTGGGAGATACTTGATGGCGTGGAGATCGTCGCCGCGGGCCATATGGATGTGAAGGAGATAATCTTTGATCCAAACCGCGGGGTCTGTTGTGCCATCGTAGGATTCAATGTTTACGGGTTTAAACCCTTCCAGGATTTGATGATCCATTACTTCGTCAGTGAAGCATAGCGGGTGTGCGGCGCCTCTATATTGGGCAATATCGCGACGTAGCTCGAGTGAGCGTTGTCTGCTGTGTTCGGCCCGGCCGGAGTTATTGTATCCGGCGCGACGGTATTCGTCGTGGGTCGTGGGGCGCCCACGTGATCCATAGATGGATCTGGATTTCCTTGCTTTGTCCTCCAATATATCTCGCAAGTCCGGCGCGTTCCCTCTTGGCTTCGTACTTTTGGAGTGATGCCGGGGTACGGTCTTGGTGGAGGGCCTAGATGCCTCTCTGTCGCGACCACGGGGTGGTCGGTCGGCCGTATTGTGCGCCGGTGATGAAGGTATGTATGCTTCCTCCTCTAATCGGGGGAGCAACTTGCGTTTTGGGTAGCTTTTGGAGGGGCGTTCGAGTTCATACTCTTCGGCCGCGAGGACCTCGGTCCATCGATCGTCCAGCAGGTCTTGATCAGCTTGAAGCTGCTGCTGCTTTTTCTTTAGGCTATTTGCCGTGGCGATAAGCCTGCTTTTAAAACGCTCTTTTTCAACGAGATCCTCAGGCACGACGAATTCGTCGTCATTGAGGCTTGCCTCGTCTTCGGAGGGAGGTATGTAATTATCATCCTCGACCTCTTCATCTGCCGCTCTCTCGTGAGGGCTTGCTTCTGCATCCTCCTACGCTGAATCTTGCTGGAGGGGATTGTCTTCGGCACTTTCTGGGGTATTATCATCTCCTGTGCCTGAATCTCCATTCTTGCTGGGGCGGGATTTAGAGCGGCGCCGCTGACGTCGGCGCTTGGGTTGTTTCTTTAAGGAATCTGCCTCCGCTGCTTCTTCGCCGTCCCCCTCTTTTGGGGTGTCCACCATGTATATGTCATATGACGAGGTGGTCTTCCAGTGCCCTGTAGGCGCTGGTTCTTTTTCGTCTCCGGCATCGTCGTCCATACCGTCGATGTCTTCGGAGTCGTAGTCTAGCATGTCTATTAGATCGTCGACAGTGGCTACAAAGTGGGTGGTGGGTGGGCTTTGAATTTCTTCATCGTCCGTATCCCAACCGTCATGGCCATAGTCCGGCCAGGTCTCTCCGGATAGCGAGAGATGTTTTAGCGAATTTAGGATGTCGCCAAAGGGCGAGTGTTGGAAGATGTCCGCGGAGGTGAACTCCATGACCGGCGCCCAATCAGATTCAATTGGCAGGGGCGCGGGAGGTTCGGAGTCCGGCAGGGAGTCCGGCACCTCGGAGTCACGAGCTTTGCAAGGGACAAGGTTAGTGTTCGGCTCCATCACCGTGGAAGTTGCAGCCCCCGAGGCGGTGTCCAGCCACCGGTCCTCGATCTGGGCGATCGGCTCCGGACTAAGGGCCGGAGCGGATTCGTGTGCGGCCACCAAGGCACTGTCCGGAAGCAGAGCTAGATCATGCCCATCATGACAGTGCGGCACGCTCGACTGTGGCTCGAGCCCGTTGAAGATCAAGTCCCCGCGGATGTCGGACGTGAAGTTTAGGCTTCCGAACCTGACTTGACGGCCAGGGGCGTAGCTTTCGATCTGCTCCAGATGGCCAAGTGAATTAGCCCGCAGTGCGAAGCCGCCGAATACGAAGATCTGTCCAGGGAGGAAAGTCTCACCCTGGACAGCATTGTTGATTGAAGAAGCCATCGAGCCTATTGGTGACGACACAAAGGAACTCTCAATGAAAGCACCAATGTCGGTGTCAAAACCGGTGGATCTCGGGTAGGGGGTCCCGAACTGTGCGTCTAGGCGGATGGTAACAGGAGACGAGGGACACGATGTTTTACCCAGGTTCGGGCCCTCTTGATGGAGGTAAAACCCTACGTCATGCTTGATTAATATTGATGATACGGGTAGTACAAGAGTGGTTCTACCACGAGATCAAGGAGGCTAAACCCTAGAAGCTAGCCTATGGTATGATTGTTGTAATGGAGGTTATGTCCTACGGACTAAAGCCCTCCGGTTTATATAGACACCGGAGAGGGCTAGGGTTACATAGAGTCGGTTACAATGGTAGGAGATCTACATATCCGTATCGCCAAGCTTGCCTTCCACGCCAAGGAAAGTCCCATCCGGACACGGGACAGAGTCTTCAATCTTGTATCTTCGTAGTCTTGGAGTCCGGCGGACGATGATAGTCCGGCTGTCCGGACACCCCCTAGTCCAGGACTCCCTCACCCGCGGTCCTCGGCGGAGCCGGACCATGGTTTGCCGGACTTGACGAGCACCCTGCAGATATCCTTGTGTGAGGAGCCGTAGAGCTCCCGCAGGGTCTGGTGCTCGGAAGGGTCGTACTCCCACAAATTACAGGCCCGGTACTGGCAAGGGAGAACCAGGCGAATTAACATGACCTGGACTACATTGACGAGTTTGACATCCTTGTCTACCACACCCTTGATGCATGCTTGGAGCACCGACAGCTCATCGGATGAGGACCAGTTCAGGCCTTTCTTGGGCCAGGACGTGAGCCGCAGGGGGGCTCCACATCTGAATTCGGGAGCAGCGGCCCACTTTTTACCATGCGGCTAAGTGATGTAGAACCACTTTTGCTGCCGCTCCTTGACGGAATCATTGAAGGTGCCTGTCGGCCATGTGACCTTGGGCATCTTGCTCACCATGGCACCGCCGGACTCAGCGTGCTCGCCGTTCACCACCTTGGGCTTCACATTGAAGATCTTCAGCCATAAGCCGAAGTGGGGCCAAATACGGAGAAAGGCCTCACACACGACGATAAACATCGCGATGTTAAGGAAAGAATTAGGGGACAGATCATGAAAACTAATCCTGTAATAATACATGATGCCGCGAACAAATGGGTGAAGGGGAAACCCGAGCCCGCAGAGAAAATGAGGAAGAAACACAACCCTCTCACGAGGCTCCGGATTAGGGACAATCTGTCCCCCGTCGGAAGATGGTGGCCGATTTTCTTAGCCAGATACCCGGCCTCTCTAAGCTTTTTAATATCCTTCTCCTGGACGATAGAGGCCATCCATTTGCCTCCTGCTCCGGATCCGGACATCTTCGCAGAACCTCTTTTTGGTGGAGAATACGAGCGCTTGGGCGCTAGGGCTCAAGCGAAGGGGAATGGACGAGCGAAAGGAAAAGGCGTGGGTAAAGAAGAAGAGGCCTTATCTCTTTATAGAGGCCATAAAAACTTTTGCGCCTCCCTACCTGCCTGGTGGAACCTGCTCGTTCCCCACTTGCCGCGATTGGTGGTACGGTTGGGCTACCCGCACCCGTATTGATGGAGGTCCCATGATAAGGGGGACACGATCTCTTCTTTGACAAGACGTGCCGAGAAAACCGCCTCACAATATGTGCGGTGTCTGGTTGTGAGAGGACGGCTCGAACAATGACTCTACCATGGTGTGATATCAAGTTATCTAAAGTTGTCAGCAGATTATATTTGTGGAATATCGTTCTCTCTATGGTGGCATGTGAAAATCGTCTTGCAGAGCTGGACACGATTTAAGTGTTTGAGGTTAATTTTGGAGTATTCGGAGGTGGAACCCGCCTTGCAATGCCGAATACAATCTATGCGCTGGACTCATCGTCATTGAAGCCTGGTTCAGGGGCTACTGAGAGAGTCCTGGATTAGGGGGTATCCGGACAGCCGGACTATATACTTTGGCCGGACTGTTGGATCGTGAAGATACAAGACTCAAGACTTCGTCCCGTGTCCGGATGGGAGTCTCCTTTGCGTGGAAGACAAGCTTGGCGATCCGGATGTTAGATCTCCCTCTTTGTAACCAACTCTGTATAACCCTAGCCCCCTCCGGTGTCTATATAAACCGGAGGGTTTAGTCCGTAGGACAACAACAATCATAATCATAGGCTAGCTTCTAGGGTTTAGCCTCTACGATCTCATGGTAGATCAAATCTTGTAATACTGATGTCATCAAGATCAATCAAGAAGGAAGTAGGGTATTACCTCCATAGAGAGGGCCCGAACCTGGGTAAAACATCGTGTCCCCTGCCTCCTGTTACCATTAGCCTTAGACGCACAGATCGGGACCCCCTACCCAAGATCCGCCGGTTTTGACACCGACACCTATCCAACAACACTTACAAAGTACTTCTAGTTTCATACTTGTTCTAGGTAAAGTGAACACTAAGCGTGCGTAGAGTCGTATCAGTGGCAGATAGGACTTGAGAGAATATTTGTTCTACCTATAGCTCCTCATTGGGTTCGACACTCTTACTTATCGAAAGAGGCTACAATTGATCCCGTATACTTGCGGGTTATCACACCTCACCGGAGCTGCTCCAACGATGGAACCGTCCATCACAGAGGAGCAGTACCCTCGGCGCCGTTTCCAGAGGCCTCGGATCTTCTTCCCCGCCTCCGACAGTCACACCAGCATCACCATCCTCCACGTCCAACCCAATGATGCTGAGGTCCACAAGGCTATGCCAAAGAGGTTTTACACTCATCGCATCACTTTGTTACTCTGCATTCATGTCGATCCCTCAGGGATCCTTTGCTATGGAACTAATATTCATGCATTTGGTTAGAAGGAGTGGAGCAAAGCAAAGCTGGAGGATTTTTTTTCCTTTGGTGTCTCTTTCGAAGAAAAAACGTAGGAATTTTATTCACTTGGACGTCCTTTTCAAATTAATATGCATGAAGAACAGAACTAATTGCATTACTTGCATAATAAGATTCTTATTTTTTTCATTTTCATGTGGTTTGACTTTAATTTGACCACGTTTCTCCATTCCTGTGTTCTTCCAAGTCATGTGAACCAAACACCCAGGTTGACTGAAATCCTATGTTTCCAGATGCTCTGTTTTGCACATGCATTCCTAACCTATTCCTGTGTTTTTCCTATCCCTGCGTTTATAGAATCCTCCAATTCTAAGGAGCCCTTACAGATTTACTTCATTTCCAGATAGGCACAAAGAAAACTCTGTGTGTTATGTCCTGCTCCTGCCGTGCCGTCATCCACCCCATCTGAGGGGCACCATCGATAGAAACATTCACAGAGATCCCCCTTGCAGACTTTCTTTCACCGCCTCATATCATCTTCCCCGTTGTCAGCAGCCATGCCAACTGCATTACCATCATCGACTGAGCAGATGAACCTGAGGACTACACAGTTCCAGAAGAGAGGTCGCAGTCTTTCATGTTTGCTTATGTTATACATCGGTTATTATTACCTGCTACTTTATCGTTCAAACTTGAGTTTTGAAATGCCCATGGGTCTCATATCGAGCCAGCAACGAATAGTATCTGTCTACTATCTGGTTCATCTGGGGTCTTCTATGTGGTTCATGTTGGGTGGGCAACAAACAATAGATGATCCATTGTCTATCTTTTTAAAATGAAGCTATAATCTACCTATTATCATTAGTTTTGGATCCATCCACTCGTTTGCTACCATCAGTCTTGATTTTTGCATGCACCCCTTAGGCCTTACAAAATCTAACTATTTCTTTATTATGCATGTTAGATATTGTACACAATCATACTGAACATGTAGAGAAAAAGAGAAGACCGTTGCGTGGGAATATAATGTCATGCAGATGCCGCTTCATGGTGGGCGAAGTGCCCCCCCCCCCCGCCCTACATTTCCAAATTGTATTCTAGAGTAAGATAACTGTTCAGATGGGGATTCCAGAAGGAGCCGACCACGCCTGTTTACCACTTGGGGTGTTTGCTCTAACCTGGCATGTTGATGTTGGTCATATCATGCATATGGCGCCTCACATTGCTTACATTATACATCTTATATGTCATCAGCTTAGTTTAGATTTGCTTTGTGTGAATGCCACCTGTTTTGTTTCTATATCATACTCCCACCATTCCTAAATATTTGTCTTTTTAGAGATTTCAACAAGTGACTACATACGAAACAATATGAGTGAATCTACACTCTAAAATATGTCTATAGACATCCGTATGTGGTAGTCCATTTGAAATCTCTAAAAAGACAAATATTTAGGAACGGAGGGAGTATATGGGAATTATGCAATGCCATCTTCTTTAGCCAGGCATCATATACGTGAATCATGCAATGCCATCCTGTTTAGCCAGTCATCGTATATGTGAATTGTATCGTGCCATATTTTTTTCCATAATGTATTCCATTTGTCAAACATGTTTATACATTCATCTACTCTTCCTGTGCATCAGCCATTTGAGTCGGTCATGGGAAAATCTGGAGTGAAAACAAGGTCTTCTGAGCAGTCAGTGCTACCTGTCGATGCAGATTTCTTGTTGGTTACAGATAGCTCCTCAGAGGAGGATTCAGAGATAGATGACCAGTCGTATTCCCCCCCCCCAAGGTGCATGCTCTAACTTGGCTGGGTTATATTGCTCATATCATGCATATGGTGTCTTGCATTGCCATGACATCTGCTTAGATTAGACATGCTTTGTGTGAATGCCTCCTGTTTGCTTTCTATATCAGATATGTGAATTATGGAATGCCATGTTTTTCAGCCAGTTATCATGTATGTGAATTATGCACCGCCATCTAGCCAGGCATCATATATGTGAATTATCTCATGCCATCTTTTTTTCCATTACGTACTCCATTTGTCGACATTCTGTGTATATTGAACTACTCTTCATGTGTATCAGCCATTTGAGCCGGTTATGGAAAAATTTGGAGTGAAAACAAGGTCTTCAGAGCAGGCAATGTTGAAGCATATATCTCGATGGTTACAGGGAACTCCTCAGAGGAGGATCGGAGACAGATGACCAGTCCTATATCCTACCTGAGGTGTATGCTCTAAGTTGCAATGTTTATATTTCTCATATGATGCATATGGTGTCTTGCATTGCTTAGTTTAGACATCATATGCACAATATTGAATTCCATCTGCTTAGTTTAGACATCATACATGCGAGTGCGAGCTGCTTAGTATATGAATCAATTATGTCAATTATATCATGCCATCCTGTATACTTAGACAACATGTATGTGAATTATTTCATCCCAACCTATTTTAGAAAGACATCATATAGTTTTGTCATGTCAGCCTGTTTAGGTACTCATCGTATGTTGAATTATGCCATTATATCCTGTTAAGTTATCCATCATATATCTGAAATTGTGTCATGCTATCCTGTTTAGTTAGGCATCATATATGTGAGTCATGTTGTCCTGTTTGGTTAGACAACATATATGTGAATTACCACATCTGTCTATCATACAATGTCTGTACGTTCAATTTCTTTTCTTTTTTATCAGCCATTTGAACTGGAGGGGGTGATGGCAGTATCTAAGGGAGCAAAAACCCGTTCTTCACAAAAGATAGTGCTACCCGTTGATGCAGATAGAACCATGGTTGTACTGGCCCACAAACTAGCCCCACCACACATAATCGAGACTCTTCCAGATTGCACACTTACACCGTTGGGCAGAGAACCAGCTACAACCCATCTAACCGCAACCCCAGCGGATAGTAACACACTTCTAGTTGACAAAGCACCATGTCCACCACAGAGTACCCCCACACGAGCAGTTTGTAAAGCTACTGCAGTTCCCAAAGCACGAAGACAACCACAGCTAACCCAAACTCCATGTTTGAAGCAGAAGAGCAACTGTTCTCAGGACAGATTCCGTAGCTATGGTCCATACTCCTTTGTTGTTGCATCACTATATTTACTCATACTAACTACTTTTGAATTTGAAGGATCCAATTGAAACTCCAATGGTGCAACAGGTATGTTTTAAACCTATTTCTTTAACTGGATTGTTGTTCTAACTTCTTGCTCTATGTTGATTTCAGTTTAAGTTGTATAAACAGTTATGTTCTCATGTGATGCACATTACAAGTGCTACCAATGTTGTGTAGTTTCTCACACTTATATTCTGTCTATGTTGTTGTGTCTTGAAAATATATGAGTTGAACTATGTCTCTATCTTGATTAGGCAACATAAACTAGAATGACATGGACAATACAGTGACCATAGTACATAGATATATGTTTGTTTCATGCTATTATCCTGTCCACCTTACTACTGAACCGGTTTACCAAAATGAGTTTCGTATACTACAAGCTAAACCTTTGATATGTCTGCTTGTTTCTCTTGTAGTATGCAAACAGAATATTGGAGAAGAGCACCCCACTATGCAATGGTAGAGAATGTAATGCAGATAAGGTTCAAGATAGTGAGACAACCCTGTTGATCTCCAAGAAAGGTGATAAAAATGATCTTGTAGATAGTGAGAAAACCACACAGTCCTGCGTTGATGTAGTGTTCGAGTTATTGGCCAGTATCGCCGGCACAAGCTCTTCGAACTCAATGCCTGAATCACTTCGGCTTCTTCAGTCTCAGCTACAAGCTGAAAGGCATCTGTCAGCTATGCTGCAGCAAGAAGTCGAAGGACTGAGGAAGTCCCTGCAGAATTTAGATGCGTACTTTCTTGTGCAACAGCAAGTGCTGGAGGATTTAAGCGCCAAACAAGAGAAAGTTAATAAGCTTGCTAAGCATCTTGCCAGCATTATGGGTACCCAGGATATTGTTTCTTGAGCTCTTCTGGAGTGGTTTGAGTTCTGGACTTGTTTTGCTGCGGCGTTTATATGCTGCTTTGTTCCCTATATTTGCACTGGCGAACTTTGATGCCCAGTGGATGTAATATGTGTAATAGCCGTGATAGCCTAGCATAAGTTCCTTGCTTATTTATTTCCTTGTTGTCTTGTTTATTTGTTTTCTTGTAGTCAGTGCAATTCTTTTTCCACGGTTTTCTAGTGGCCGCAATAACCTATTTTTTAAAACTAGGCCACAATAACCATGGGCTACATATTTACTGTAGTGACACTGGGCCTCCTACCGGTCGTAGAAACCATGGGCCTTCTATGGGCCGTAGAAACAATGGGCCTTCTACGGGCCGTAGACACAATGGGCCATCTACGGGCCGTATCATCAATGGGCCTTATATGGGCCGGACGATCGATCGGCCAAACATGGGCCAATAACAGACCGCATTATGGTCGTAAATGGGCTAGAGTTGGAATCGTCCGTTCATGGGCCGACCATAATGGGCCGTCTTTAATAGGCCGTATTTGATGACTCTATGAAAACGGCCCAACGTATTAATGGGCCACAAACGGGCCGACTGTAACAACGGGCTGAATTTGGCCCACAAGCAGAAAATGACAGTAACAGGCCGTAAGTAACCCAATGCTGGAAATCAGCCCAAGAATAAATGGGCCCTTAGAAGGCCGAAAGATAACATGGGCTGGAAACGGCCCAATGGAATAATGGGCCATTAATGGGTATAAACTGACACACTGTTCATTATGGGCCAGTTTCAGCACGGGTCATTAATGGGCTAAAAGTTACAAAGGGCCTCATATGGGCCGAAAGACGTCAAGGGCCATACATGGGCCGGAAGTTAAAATGGGCTAGAATCATATTGGACGGCCCAGATGACGCTACTGGGCCTAATTCGGATAGGCCGTAACGGGCCCTGTGATTGCGGGCTGTAAATGGGTAATATGCGAACATGTCGTGAACAGGCTTTCCGTGGGCCGGCCCGCCACCTTTTGACCAAGTCAAACGGGTCGGCCTTTTCACAGGAATGGGCCTCTGTTGGGCCGTGCCACGTGTCGACGTATCATAGGCGCCTTTGTTCCAATGAGTGAATGACATCTTTCCCAACAGTGAGATGACACGTGTTTACTCCAGCCATTGATGATTTTACACGTGGAAAATCCCCATTGGGCGGGGCTGTTAACGTGTTATCAGATCAAAAACTGGACCCAATAGCTTAACGACGTTCCGTTACGGTGGATGCCACGTGTCGGTCACCCTTGATGAAAGCACTTCTATGACGTGGGAATTATCGTCATGGAAGTGGCCACTTCCGTGATGATAATTTTGGTAATGTCATGGAACACTTCTACGACAGTGCAGGTATGACTATCTTGATTCTGTCATAAAATCGTCACGGATGTACATGCATGACAGAAAACTTGACCTACTGTGACAAACACGTATCATCACGGAAGTGTATTTTTTTGTAGTGAAAATGGAGCTTGGGGATGAAAGAGGTGAGTCTTCTTGGGGAAGAAGACCCCTTTATATAGTGGGGTGACAATTCCAACCGTTACACACTACTCAGCCCGTGACCTGTGGTACTACCGCACCACAGGAGCGGTACTACCGCAAGGGCCTGCGGTAATACGTGGGCGCGGTAGGGCCTAGACCCGACCAGATGAGCACCGACAAGGTGCGGTAGAACCACTGTTGCGGTACTACCGCGACCCCGTGTGGTACTACCGCATGGCAGGCACGGTATGCACGGATATAAAAAATTACATCCATGACTACATTCGCTGAGATTTTATCTATGCAAAAGTCCGGCACGGTACTACCGCAAAAGGTGCGGTACTTGTCATGGAATTAACACGTCAGATGTCCTAGCGGAAGGACTTAATCGTGGAGCCATCGCAACGAGATTAGCTTAAAGGGGTTAAACCGGAACAAAGGACACGAGAAGTTTATACTGGTTCGGCCCCTTACGGTGAAGGTAAAAGCCTACTCCTGTTGTTGTGGGATTGATTGATCTCGATGATCAGGGAGCGAATCCGCTATACCTACTCTCGAGATGTTGTTTCTTGTTCCTGAACCGCCGTCGGGTCGTCCCTTTATATACACAGGTCGACGCCCAACCGGTTTACAGAATCCCAAGGCCGGCTCATACAAGTGTCTGGCTCAGTTTCTTACTTTCCCTAACTTACAATACAAGTTATACATCTATGGAGGTTTACTACTATGGGCCCTAATCCACCATTGGGCTCTGGGCCTCTAAGCTTTAATAGTAGAGTGCCATACTCCTTGTCTTCATGGGCTTCAATATAGAGAGCGTAAACCGGCCCTTCCTGGGTGGTTTACTCTCAGTAGTTATATCCCCAACATTAGGCCCCAGATTGATTTGAACCTGTTCATGTCAACCTTCAATACTTAGAAAAATTCCTTGAACATCTTCTTATGATCCTCGTAAATCGCCATGACATCTTCTCCATGTGAACTTGGTAAACCGCCATGACGTCATCTTCTAAAATTGTAGTAAATCGTCATGACATCATCTCTGTATAAAAAACTCATAAAGATTCCCTTTATTAATTAATTCTTGAAGATAGAGGCAACAGGTGTGCCCCATTTTCCGCTTCGAGCTCCTAGATCCCCGCGCTTGCCTGCTTATCCACTCGCCTTATAAATAGGCCCATGGGTCTTTCCCTTTTCCCCTTCCGCGCTTCTTCTTCCTCCTCTTGACACTCAAACCCGGAAGCTCCGCCGCCGCCCTCGACCTTCAAGCGCTGCATCATCCTTGGCCGTTGCATCAACCTGAACGTACCAGAGATCTGCGGCTCTTCTGCGCCACTCCTGTGAATCCGGTAAGCCTCCTTCCCTCAACCCTAGATCTGCATTAGGGTTTCGGTGTTCATCCATGTTCATCTGTGTTCGTCCGCGTTCGTTGTTTCAACCTTACTGCCTCATTGAATCTAGATAAGCTTGACATCTCTCCTTTGCGGCCAAAGCTGTAGTTTATTTTCCCTCACCATACTATCCTTTCGACTATGAATAGACCCCATCTGGATTCTCTCTGTTCTGCTATCACCATTCTAGGGCTTTGATATTTTTCCTTTTCCTGAACTGTGCTAGATCCATAATGATAATCCTTCGCTTGTGAAATATATTTGTGTAGCACTTAGCAATTTTCAGATCTTTTGTCCTCCATACCGTTATAGGCAGTTTAACCTATAAAAAATGACAATCCGGCAGGTACCATTAGCCCTCACGTAAACCGCCATCTTTTCTTGAACATCCATATCTGGTTTAATGTCCACACACGCTTTGATTAAATTCCCCGGTTTGATACCGGTTTGTGCATATCAATCTTGAACCGTGAACCAGCGTTTGCACTTCCTTTATAGTTTGTCATCAAAAACGGCCAAGCAATTCTCTTCTTGCAACTGAGTTCCCTCCCGGATCACAGAAGAACAACTCACTGGATATGTTGTAACTGGCGCTTTGGCAAAGAAAGAGGTCATTCATTGGAGAGTCCCGGGTACTGAAAATCCTCCTGAGCCTCAAGATGGAGCGGTAGTTGTCTTTATGCAGCATCTGGACCGAGGGTTTAGCCCTCCCGTATCAAAAAATTTCCGTGATGTACTTGCCCACTACCAACTCCATCCTGAATACATTGGACCAAACTCTATGTCCAACATCTGCAATTTTCAAGTTTTTTGTGAAGTTTATCTACAAGAAGAACCGACCGTTGAACTCTTCAGAGACTTCTTCCACTTGAACCACCATACTGAATTTTCTAACGGCCCCAATACTGAACTTGGCGGAGTGTCGATTCAAAAAAGGAAAGAAGTCGATTTTCCTCATGGCAAACATCACAGCCACCCCAAGGATTGGAATCAGACATGGTTCTACTATCGGAGCACCCCTCCTGCTGATGAAAACCCTCTGCCGGGTTACCGTGCTTACTGACTCAACAACGGATATCCACTGCCTCAGTGGCTTACTGCCAAAGAATGACAAACATATGCCCCACAGCTCGCTAAGCTCCAGGCTCTTCTAGCAAACGGTTTAACCGGCATTGACCTCGTCGGTTGCTGGGTTTCATGGGGTATCCTGCACTTAAGACGCCGCACTAGGCTAATGCATGAATATACTGGGGATGTCAAAGACCCTCAACGGCATACTGAAATACAGATGAATGATGATGAAGTCACTGAGTCTGTCAAAAAGATGCTAGATGAACCGATATCTGAGTGCAGCAAGACTGGGCTGCGTCCCTTCTATGCCTCCAACAAACCGCCGACTATAAGAATTTATCTTTCTGATTTTTAATCCGTCTCCGCTTTAACATTTTTCTGATAGCCTTTTGTTTATTCTTACAGGCCAAAGATCCTTTCTGGAAGGGGAAAACTCAAGACAAACCAGCAAAACCACAAGACGAACCGGTGAGAGCTCCTCGTGCCAAGAGCAAGGCCACAAAGAGGCCAGCAAAGAAGAAAACTGCCGAGTCCTGTGATCCGCCCAAAGATGTTGATGACTCGGAACCATAGGTAGAACTTGACTCCCTTGGTTCGTTCTTCATACAGCTTATTGACAATGACCATTATCAGGATGACGCGGAAGCCAGCCGTTCTGACCATGTAGAGGTAATCTTCCTTTCCTCCAATTCTGATCTTGTGCCAGTACAAAAAGTCCGCCGCGCAGTTCGGAAAGTGAAACGTTCATATCCTCTCACTCATTTGGATCCACAATTTTCTTTGAAGACACAGCACACTGAAGCTCGTCGCACAACCCGGCACAGTGGCCAGCAAGTCACTTCCTCCGGTTCACCAGACACCCCAATCCGGAAGCGCCGTGCAGAGGTCTCTTGTAATTCTCACAAATCTTATCCCTTGGCGGGTTACTTCCAATACCCTCTTAATCCGTCTGACTCGAATTATCAGGTAACTTCCAACTCATCCTCTGGCGATTCATCAACCACAAAAATTCCTCCCCTCAAGACCGTCCCTGGGTAAGTATAATAATTTTTAGCTTTGCCTTCTTGCACCGGTTTACCATATTAACCTATGTTTTCTATTTTGCAGCGCCAAAGCCCGACTCAGCAAGAAAGTGAAAACAAATGCTCTCACTGAGGAGCTTGAACCGGGGAGGACCTCATAAGGTGTTGGTGGAGATGCTGATATTGCTATGGATGATCCTGTGCCACAAGGTCAGGACACTTATGTTGATCCGCCAGAAGTTAACCCAGCTAGTCCTCATGTCGATCCATCAAGCCCAACTGCCAATCCTCCAAGCCCAGCTGCTGATCCGCAGAGCCCATCCAAAGCCTCGGGTAATCCGGCGAGCCCAAATAAAGCAACTGATGATGTTGTGATTACCGGGTTTGGACACACTTCTCCTGGCAACCCTGTCTCTTTGTCAAAGCACAGTGCCAAAGTGGAATCTGCTGCTGTGGAGAAAGGCAAATAGAAGACTGGTCTGTCAAGCTGTGCTCATCTCAACGCTCAAGAACTTCACTCTGGAGACCTAAACCGCCTATATACAAGCCGTGACTATGAGGCCGGTTTAGTCAACTTGATGAAGGAGCTCTATGAGGTAAATTCCATTCCAAACACTTTATAAATTTTCTTTGTACTGTATATCAACTCCATGGTAGCCCCCAAGGGCCGGTTTATCTCTTCAAGATGAACCGGGACTTTGGATAAAAAAGACTTCAACTATGTAGCCCCCAAGGGCCGGTTTACCTCTTCAAGATGAACCGAGAATTTCTATTCAAAACTTGTCCTTGTTGAATTCCTTCAACTTTGATTTTTTTGATCAATTACGCATTAGCCCCCAAGTGCCAAGATTAATACTTGTATTGAGCTTTGGGACTTTAAATAATAGTCAAAAAAGAAGCAATCCGTTAGCCCCCAAGTGCCGAGTGTATAACTTGTTATGTGCTTGGGACTTTGAGAAAAATCTTAACATCTTCATCATCTGTCTTTTGCAGGCTGACTTGAGCAACAAAGATTCCTAGATTGCCAATCTTCAAGAAAATATCAAGTCCCGGCAAGCAGAAACCTCCAAGGCCAAAGATGAACTGAAGGGCGCTTTAACTGCCATGGAGCAATTAAAGGATGGTTTCAAAAGCGAGTGAGCAGATTGGGAAACCGAGAAGGCTGCTCTACTAAAGCGGGCTGAAGATGCCGAAGCAGCTCTTAAACCGGTGGCAGAAGAGCTAACTGGGCTAAAGCATCAAGTCAATGCTATGACTTCTACAATATTTGGTAAGTACTCTTTGTAAGAACCTTGCTTAAACATCTTTGAAGTTGCCGGTTTAACAGCAAATTCTTAAACTGTTGCAGGTAGTCGTGTTGCTCATCTGGGCTCGGATATGCGGATGAAGTTGAAAGCAGCCTATACATTGATAGAACAATTGTATACTAGTGCTCAACGAGTCATCTGTGTAGCCTCCTACAACAAACTGGCACCAACCTTGATCAAGGATACGTTGGCCAAATTTTCTACGACCCCCGCCCAGATAGAAGAGGTAAAGCAATCTGCTGCAAGGGCTGGCGCTTTAACAGCACTGACTCGGGCCAAATCTTGGACTGCTGATCTTGATCCGGCAGATATCGCAAAGGGCCATCCTGGCCAACAAGAAGACGGGTTTAGACTTTGATAATGAAGCCCTCAAAGCCTGGACAAAGGAGATGCACCCGCTGGCAAGCCAATTGGCCGAAGAGGTTGACTTGTCTGTCCATCGGTCCAGCTATGACACAGACAACAAACGGGTTGATGCAGCTGTAAAAGAAGCGCAGAATCTTATCCCGCCAATCCGTAAGCACACCTATGCCCCTGACGTTGAACCGTCCAATCTTATAAGCAACGAAGCTGTCTTCCAAGCCTTAACCAGGATTGATTGGGCCACCCTTGACTTCCAGCCACTGGGTGAGGAGGAGGAGGTTGAACCGACGCGAGATGATCCATCAACATCACGTCAACCTGGTGACGAATCATAATCTGGCAGCCGGTTTGATTTCCGCATATAGCGTTCTGGGCAACAACCAATTATTCTTTTTGGGCATCAAAGCACCTTGTAATAGGCTAGTTGAAATACTTTGATCTTCTGCCATCGTGCACTGCTACCTGACACTGTAATCCGGCATAATTGTTGCTATGCTTGCTTTATGTGCCTTAGTATTTCTTACAAAATCCTGCCTTCTGCATTGAAAAAACTTAAACGTGCTCTGGTGGTTTACCACCGGACGGGTTCTGATACCCAATACTGAACCAGAGTTCTCATAACCAAGGTTGTGAAGCAATGAAATATGACATATATCATACCTATGACATTAAATCACCTTTGTTGGTTTATCAACTTGTTTAGTAAGGGCGATAACCTCAAATTTTGAATGTTCGAGAACTCCCACCATGTTGTGCTGGTGCATAATAAGCCATGTCGGGTTATGACAAACACCGGAGGATCATCCCGGCGACTTATAGTCAATTCCAGACCGGATTAAGAAACACTGGTTCATAATCGATTATGTGCTAACAGCTGATAACTGAAAGCCACTCCGGGTTGAGAAACACCAGGTTGATGTAATGACTTATAGTCAGGCCGGGTCAGTAGACGCCGGTTTAACTTGAAACCTTACAAAAGAGATAAAACTTTGCAAAAACAAAACCAAATAAAAACTTGTAGTCGAGGCTTTTCAAGGGCTGTCAGGCCCAAATTAAAGGCTTTTCATGGGCTGCCAGGCCGCTAAGTTAAACCATTTGACAAAGCCTTTTAAGATGGGCCTCCAACTAACCAATCATTGTTTTAACTTTGACAAGTTCAGGGTATGTATAAGATTGACTTGTCAAACGTTCAGCGGGTCATACCAGGATTACCTGGACAGGAGTGGCTTACTTGATGAAGGCAGGTTCACCCGGGGTTTTAGGTGAATACTTCAGGCTTCCAAGCCGTGGCTTGATAGCCAATTACAAGGGTCCGTTAGAACTCTTTGTTGCTTTGCAAAAAGAGCCCCCAAGTAACTTTGTGAGCTGTGCTCAATGGGTGCCTATGTTTGAGTCGTGCTTCAACAACAATACTCTCTTTGGCCCCTTGGGTGTGAAGCTCCCAAGCTTTATTGTTGCATGATAGCCGGTTTAATGGACAAACAGGATATCGCTTTATAAGTAGAAGCCCCCTTGTAACCAAGAAGTATTGGAAGAACGGCAGAGGCCCTGCTTGTAGCAAGGATGCCAATTTATTATATTGATCATAATATATACATTGTCAAAACATGTACATAATGAGAGCCTATGGCTCAGGTGTAGTAAGGCCGTAGATGAGTGATATTCCACGGCCGATGGGTCTCCTCCTCCGATTTGCTTGAGTCTTTGTGCTCTCGAACGTTGATGAGGTAGTATGATCCGTTGTGCAGATTCTTGCTGACCACAAAGGGCCCTTCCCAAGGTGGGGATAACTTGTGCATATCGGTCTGATCCTGGATGAGCCAGAGCAATAAGTCGCCTTCTTGAAAGGTTCTTGTTTTAGCCTGGCGGCGGTGATAACGCCGTAGGTCTTGCTGATAAACCGCCGAACGAGCCAACGCCATGTCCTGTTTTTCATCTAACAGGTCTAGTGCTTCTTGGCGTGCTTGCTTGTTATCCGCTTCAACATAATTGGCAACCCGGGGAGAATCATGACGAATATCACTTGGGAGTACCGCCTCTGCCCCGTAAACCATATAGAAAGGTGTATAACCTGTAGATCGGTTTGGGGTGGTGTTTATGCTCATAACCCAGATGGTAATTCCTCCACCCAACAACCCGGCGTCCTCTTCAAAGGAACCATAAGCCGAGGCTTGATACCCTTCAAGATTTCCTGATTAGTTCTCTCTGCTTGACCATTAGACGGGGGGTGAGCCACGGACGACACATCAAGCCGGATGTGCTCTCGTTGACAAAAGTCCTCCATCTCGCCTTTGGAGAGGTTCGTGCCATTATCTGTGATGATGTTGTGTGGAAAACCAAAATGGAAGATCACCTTTTTGATGAATTGAACCGCCGTGGCTGCGTCACACTTGCTTATTGGCTCCGCTTCAGCCCATTTAGTAAACTTGTCAACCGCCACCAACAGGTGGGTCTTCTTATCTTTGGATCGCTAGAAAGGCCCTACCATATCAAGCCCCCAAGTAGCAAACGGCCAAGTGATGGGAATCATTCATAGCTCCTGAGCTGGAACATGAGCTCGTCGTGAGAATTTCTGACAACCGTCGCACCGCCTCACCAAGTCCACAGCATCAGCATGAGCCGTCAGCCAATAGAAGCCATGACGAAAAGCTTTAGCAACCAAGGATTTTGAACTGGTGTTATGACCACAGTCTCCTTTGTGGATCTCATGTAGAATCTCACGGCCTTCTTCAGGAGAAACACGGCGCTGGAACACACCAAAGACACTGCAATGGTGCAACTCGCCGTTGTGAATAACCATGGACTTGGATCGCCGGACTATCTGCCTGGCCAAAACTGCATCTTCTGGCAACTCGCCCTGGTTCATATACGCCAAGTATGGAACCGTCCAATCCGGAATAATGTGTAAAGCGGCCACCAATTGTGCCTCCGGATCAGGAATAGCGAGGTCCTCCTCTGTAGGCAACTAAACTGACGGGTTGTGCAAGACATCCAGAAAGGTATTGGGCGGCACCGGTTTACGCTGAGATCTCAGCCGACTTAAAGCATCTGCTGCCTCATTTTTGCGCCGATCAATGTGCTCCACTTGATAACCCTTGAAGTGACCAGCGACAATATCCACCTCTCGTCGGTAAGCCGCCATGAGTGGATCCTTGGAATCCCAAGTACCTGAAACTTGTTGGGCCACCAGATCAGAGTCCCCAAATCATCTAACCCGGCTTAAGTTCATTTCCTTAGCCACTCGAAGACCATGGAGTAAGTCCTCGTACTCAGCTACATTGTTAGTACAAGGGAACATTAAGCGAAGAACATAATGAATTTTATCACCTCGAGGGGAAGTAAGGACAACTCTAGCCCCCGAGCCCTCCAATTGCCTGGATCCATCGAAGTGGATAGTTGTCACGCCCAATATGCGACCCTATCCAAAAGGAGCTCGAAGGTCCCACCAAGGATAGACCCGCATATTGGAACGCTTTTGCAAGGTGGATATCATTACATCAACATTACATAATAGATGGGGATACATACATAAGGCATAAAATGCCACATGAATACAACATCACAATACATCAGAGCACCCTCCGACTACGGATGAAACACAAACAGAAACTCAACCGACATCCACCCTGCTAGCCCAGGCTGCCGACCTGGAACCTATCCCCTGATCGAAGAAGCAGAAGAAGAACTCAATGCAAGCAAGCATCGCTCTCGCGTCATGATCATCGAATAAACCTGTACCTGCAACTGTTGTTGTAGTAATCTGTGAGCCACGAGGACTCAACAATCCCATTACCATGGGTATCAAGACTAGCAAAGCTTAAAGGGAAAGGAAGGGGTAAAGTGGTGAGGCTGCAGCAGCGACTAAGCATGATATGGTGGCTAACATACGCAAATAAGAGCGAGAAGAGAACAAATGGAACGGTCGTCAACTAGCAATGATCAAGAGGTGATCCTGAACACCTACTTACGTCAAACATAACCCAGAAACCGTGTTCACTTCCCGGACTCCGCCGAGAAGAGACCATCACGACTACACACGCGGTTGATGCGTTTTAATTCGGATCAGGTGTCGAGTTATCTACAACCGGACATTAACAACTTCCCATCTGCCAATAACCGCAGGCACGGCTTTCGAAAGATTATACCCTGCAGGGGTGTCCCAACTTAGCCCATGATAAGCTCTCGCGATCAACGAAGGAATAGACCTTCTCCCAGGAAGACCCGATCAGACTCGGAATCCCGGTTTACAAGACATTTCGACAATGGTAAAACAAGACCAGCAAGACCGCCCGATGCGCCGACAATCCCGATAGGAGCTGCACATATCTCGTTCTCGGGGCAACACCGGATAAGCGAAGCGTACAGGAATCGACGAATCCAAGTTGCCAAGGAAATGGTCCCGCACGGTGCTCTAGTTTGGACCAACGCTTAGACAAGCACTGGCCCGGGGGGCTGTAATAAAGATGACCCTTGGGTTAATTACTCCCAAGGGAAAATGTAGGTGGTGGTGAGGCAAATGGTAAAAGTCAATGTTGGGCCTTGCTGGAGGAGTTTTATTCAAAGCGAACTGTCGAGGGGGTCCCATAAATCACCCGACCGCGTAAGGAACGCAAAATCCGGGAACATAACACCGGTATGACGGAAACTAGGGCGGCAAGAGCGGAACAAAACACCAGGCATAAGGCCGAGCCTTCCACCCTTTACCAAATATATAGATGCATTAATAATATAAGAGATATTGTGATATCCCAACATAAACCCTGTCCACCATGGAGAAATCTTCAACTTCACCTGCAACTAGCAACTCTATAAGAGGGGCTGAGCAAAAGCGGTAACATAGCCAAGCAACGGTTTGCATAGGAAAGGTGTCAAAGATTAGGGGTTCATGGCAATATGGGATGGACTGATGAACAAGTGATAGGTAGCGCAGCATAGCAATAGAACGAAGCAACTAGCATAGCAATGATAGTAGTGAGATCTAGGGTAGCGGTCATCTTGCCTGAAATCCCGCAAGGAAGAAGAACGAGTCCATGAAGAAGACGAACGGATGAAGCCGAACCAACCGTAGACGAACGAATCCTCACGATCGCAACGAAACAGGAACTATCGAAAAGAAGCACACAACAAGGTAAACACACCACACATGAACAAGACATGATGCACCACCAGACATGATGCATGACAAAGCTACATGAAGCTACTCATGGCAAGAGATGATGCAAACAAGAGCAACACATCAAGGCAAGTTTAAATGAGGCCGGGAACAACATATAACAATTCCGGTAAGTCCTCATAAGCATATTTCGAAATTGGTCCAGATCTGAATAAACCTTATGTTCAAGTTGTTAAACAGCAAGTTAAGATGCACCAAAATGATCTACACGAAATTCTAGTCAAGTTACATATAAAGTTCATTTAGTTCGGTGCTACGGCCTAGAAGATATGAGCAAAACAAGTTAAACATGGCATTAATGCAAAATGCACCCAAACATCAAGCAAGCACCTCAAAACAAGGATGCAACATGATAATATGAAGCTACATGCAAAAACAAGCAAGTTTCAAATAGATCACAATCAAAACGGAGCAACTGTTCAACACACACACACTCTATACAAGTCATAGCAACAATCTGTCCAAAACAGCAAGTAGGCATATTGCAAGCATCAAAACAATATGCTACAGCACCTCAACATAATAACAAAAGGCATGGGCATGAAGTATAGGTAAAGCATATCAAAACATGAACACTGAGCTATCTCCAGAAAAGACTAGAACATGTTCAAAAGGACATGGGAAGATTGCAAATAATAACAGTTTCAGGCTTTAGCAGAAATAACATCAGGTTGCAATGTTTAGAGCTATCAAACAACATGTTACAGGAACATATCATGGCAAACAAAGGCATGGCATGAATCTACTAATTACATAGAACAAAAGTCCCTTACTGACCAAGAGCCAAAAAGGATCAGAAGATATGATGGCACCCATGTAAACATGGCAAGTTATATTACAGATTCAAACATGGCAGGAACAACAATAAGTAGGCATGTTAGTGAGCTTGAACCACTCACTACAGAGCAATACATGGCATGGCAAGGCAACCAACAGTAGGAAGGCATGTTTGAGAAGCTAAGCATGGCAAGAGCAAGTTCATAGGGTGCATGGATCACTAACAATAAGCATGGAAGCAACTGAACTTAATGTTAACAGGATGACAGCAACATTATTAAGCGACTTTGGAGCAAGATATGAATAATCTACAGCAAGCTATAAATGTAACCAAGGGCCTGGATGTATATAGCATGACATGTAGATCAAAACATGTTTATAGAACATCTCCATATTATGCATAGAATGACTAGTAGAAGCAGGTTTACATAGCATCACGAAATAACAGATTCAGCCTAGCAGAACAGCAACAGCGAGTACACTACTTAACAAGCTCGATTCACTCACCACAAGTCATTGCATGACAAGATAAGCATAGCATCATCAAGAATACATGTTTTTTAAACAAACCAAGTCAAGAACAAGTCCATAGCATGCAAGGATCAACTACAACAAGCTTGGCCAAATTGAATAACAAGTAAACAATCTGCCAGGAAACATTTTGAAGCAAAAGTAGAGCACTCAAATGACATGCTAGACTACTCCATAATTGCAACAAAGGGCATGAATGGATAGACAATAACAACAAGTTCAAAACACCCTTACTGAAGTATCTCAAAATATGCACGGATCTCTCTGTAGCATCAAGTTTACATGGCAGAAAAATATCAGCAGAACAGGGACTGAAATCAGCAACAACAAGTACCCTACTTAGCAAGCTCGATGCACTCAGCACACAAATCACAAAAATACATGGATAGCACCTCTGGAAAGATGGCATGGCATAGATCAAAACACATGTAGACATCAACCTCATAGGATGCACACATCAATCATGGCAAAAATGACAAATGAGCAAGTTATAACAGTTTCAGTAGATTAACATCACTTAGCACTCTTCCAACAGCATTTAGGGCATCACGATGAGTTCAAAAGAAAATGATGCAATGAAATGAAATGAAGTACTCGTTGAGACGAACAATTTGACATATTACACGCACGAAACAGAGCTACGGATGCGGAGATACAGCAGGTCAAACATGGCATGATTATGCAATAATTTTAGGACTTAGGCGTTTTTCTCAAAAAAAACAGATGGGCGTAGAATACTAAACGACGCCCAGAGCGGGATTTAGTCGGGCCGCTCACCATGGGCTTAGCCCAGGTTGGAGAAGAGGCGGGCCGACGGGGAGCTGGGTTGGGCCTCGGCTTGAGGGGCCCACGGCGGCGTGGTCAACAGGCACCGGGGAGCGAGCGGCTCCTCTGCTCGCTCCCGAGTGGACATGGCGGCGGCGGTGGGGAGCACCTCCGGCGAGGGAAGGCGCGGGGAGGCCGGGAACGGGCGCCCAGGGCTCGGATCCAGCGGATCCCGGGCGAATCCGGCGGGAGGAGGCCGATGGCGAGGTACCGAGCTCTGGCGGCGGCGGATCTGCGAAGGGGAGAGAGAGGGAGAGAGATCAGGTGAGGGAGAGAGAGAAAAGAGAGGAAGAAGAAGGGAAGGGCGGCGGAGCTGGCCTGGGGGGTCGCCGGCAGAGGCTCCGGTGGCCGGCGATGCAGGCAGCGGTGCAGAGGAGCTCGGGGTCGAGGGGCTCCTGCCCTCGATCCGATCGGGAGCGGGAGGTGCGGGGCGCCGGTGCAGAGCGGGCTTCGGGGCCCAGATGCGGCCCAGGGCGGGCCCGATCTGGGCCGGGAGGGCCGCGGCGGCGGGAGTGGAGGCAAGGGCGCGTGGGGCGCGTGGGTTGGAGGAGGAGGGCGGCTGCGGCGGCGCTGTCCGCTCAGGCGACGCCAAGTGGCGGAGAAGGAGCGGGTCGGTGCGGAAAACGATGAGGGTGGCAGCGCTGGAGGTTAGGGGAGGCTACGGGGCTAGGTTACGGTAGGTTTAGTCCAAAATGGGCAGGTGGGGTGTCTATATATAGACAAAGGCTAGGGTTTGGTGGGTTTAGGGGGGTTTTCGGACCCTCGGATCGCGATCGAGCGGCTCCGGACAGAGGGGGAACTAGGTGGGCTGCGGTGGGCTGTGCTAGAAAAAGCCAAGGGCTACGGGATAGAAGAGAGAGAGGCCCGGCGGCAGTTTCGAAGACCGAAACATCCGACGAAGGTACCGGCAACGGTACCGCTATATTAACGGTTGGGCTTTCAAATGGACTCCGAATGCGACGAAACTTGGCAGGCGGCCTGTCTACACTATAATAAGACCGCACGACAAGTTGCAACCCATTCCGAGAACATTTTAACACCCACTCACGAAAAGAGAGAAGAGGGAGACGCCAGAGGACATAGGAGCGCCGAATTGCAAAACGGACAACGGGGAAAAGGCTCGGATGCATGAGACGAACACGTATGCGATGCAATGCGATGCACATGATGACACAATGCAAATGATGACATGATAAAATGCAACACGCAAGCAAATGACATGGCAACGGCGGCGAATAACTGGCAGACACCTGGCGCATCGAATCCGGGGCGTTACAATAGTCCAGCATGTGTTGTCCGGTTTGTCTTCCGGTGCCTGCAACTCTGTCCAATCATTGATGAAATCCACAAGAGCTTGGGACTTGATAGCTGTTCGAGGCATATACTTCAAACCGTGTGGTCCAAGCTCAATAGCCTACTTAGCAACCCGGCCAGTTGCCTCCCTATTCTGGATTATATCCCCCAAAGGAGCAGAACTGACCACTGTGATAGGATGGCCTTGAAAGTACTGTTTAAACTTCCGACTTGCCATGAAAACCCCATACACCAGCTTCTGCCAATATGGATATCTTTGCTTTGACTCAATGAGCACTTCGCTGATATAATAAACCGGCCTTTGAACCGGGTATTCCTTCCCCGCCTCCTTGCGCTCCACCACAATAGCTACGCTGACAACCCGGGCATTAGCAGCCACGTATAACAACAGTGGCTCCTTATCAACTGGAGCAGCAAGAACCGACGGTTCAGCCAACTGCTTTTTTAAGTCCTCAAACGCCACATCAGCAGTTTCATTCCAGACAAAATTGTGTGTCTTCTTCAACATCTGATACAAAGGGATCACCTTCTCTCCCAACCTACTGATAAACCGGCTCAAAGTCGCAATACGACCCGCCAGACATTGAACATCATTGATACACGCCGGTTTAGCGAGAGACGTAATAGCTCTAATCTTTTCTGGAATAGCCTCAATACCCCAGTTAGATACCCGAAAACCATAGAGCTTGCCTGCCGGAACACCGAAGACGCACTTGTCCGGATTGAGCATCATCTTATAAACACGCAGATTGTCAAAGGTCTCCTTGAGGTCATCTATCAATGTCTCCTTTTTCCTTGATTTTACCACAATATCATCCACATAAGCATGAACATTGCATACAATCAGAGTATGAAGACAATTCTGCACACAGCGCTGATAAGTTACCCGGCACTCGTGAGCCCAAAGGGCATAGACACATAACAGAAGGCTCCAAAGGGAGTGATGAAATCTGTCTTCTCCTGGTCCTTAACTGCCATCTTGATCTGATGATAACCAGAATAAGCATCCAAGAAACTCAAATGCTCACAACCCGTCGTAGCATCAATGATTTGATCAATACGAGGGAGTGCAAAGGGATCAGCTGGGCAAGCTTTGTTCAAATCTGTATAATCCACACACATATGCCAAGTGCCATTTTTCTTAAGTACCAGCACCGGATTAGCCAACCACTCGGGGTGAAACACCTCCACAATAAACCCTGCTGCCAATAGCCGGGCTACCTCTTCATTAATGGCCTTGCACCTCTCTTCATTAAAACGGCGAAGAAACTGTTTGACCGGTTTAAATTTTGGATTAATATTAAGAGTGTGCTCAGCGAGTTCCCTCAGTACACCTGGCATGTCAGATGGTTTCCATGCAAAGATGTCCCGGTTCTCACGGATGAACTCGATGAGCACGCCTTCCTATTTCGGATCCAAGTTGACACTGATGCTGAACTGCTTGGATGAATCGCCAGGAACAAAATCAACCAATTTAGACTCATCATCCGATTTGAACTTCAAAGCGGATCATGCTCTGTAGTAGGCTTCTTTAGAGAAGTCATGTCGGCCGGATCAACATTGTCCTTATAGAACTTCAACTCCTCCGTTGCACAAACCGACTCAGCATAAACCGCATCACCTTCCTCACACTCTAGCGCAATCTTGCGGCTACAATGAACCGTGATGGTCCCCTTATGACCCGGCATCTTGAGTTGCAGATAAACATAACACGGCCTTGCCATGAATTTAGCATAAACGGGCCGTCCAAACAAGGTATGGTATGGACTTCTGATTTTAACCACTTCAAAGGTATTTATACTGCTCCCTCCATCCATGAGTACTTTGATAAACTTATAACCTCCAACCTGTGGTGCAAGCACCAAAGCCAGATGGCCAGGATTATCAACCCGGGGTGGATGATCCTCCCGACTCCAAACAATTGGTTGTTCAGACCAGCACAGATAACGAGGCACTGCCGGTTCAACAGAGTTTACTGCCCTTTTATGGAGCTTCTGATCGCGCTTGCACATACTAGTAGTGAAGACATGATACTGTCCACCATTTAACTGCTTCGGGTTGCTCTGATAACCAGACTGCTGCTGATTGCCCTGATGACTCTGCTGATTGTGACCACCTTAGTTGTTTTGGTTGCCCTGATTATTCTGAAATCCTGAGTTTGAACCGCCTCCACCGTAACCCGGCCCCTGATACCTTGGATCGGAACCGCAAGATGGACCCTGATCATACCGGAAGAGATCAGAGTTTTTGAATTCCCTCATGATGAAACAATCCTTCCAGAGGTGCGTGGCCGGAACCTCCTTCGTCCCGTGCTTTGGTCAGAGCTGGTTTAACAGGCGCTCCAGATTCATGCCTCCACCGCACTGAGGCGGTTTACCCTTACGATGCTGCGCATTGCCCTGCATATTGGTGTTAGCCACAAAATCCGAGTTGTCCACTTTAAGCTTACCATTGTTCCCGTGGCTCGCCTGGTTATGCTGTCCCTTTGTACCGGCATTCTTCTTTCCCTTGTCCTGCTTTTCTTCATCAGAATCGGGGTCCTTGGTATTATCAGAATCAACATACTTAACCAGAGCCGCGATGAGCGTTCCCATATCATTGCAGTGATGCTTGAGCCGTCCCAACTTCATCTTCAGTGACTTAAACTGGCAATTACCCTCCAAGGTCATGATCGCCGTATGAGGATTGATGCAGCCTGACGAATGCAGGATTTCTGAAACCCGGCGCACCCAATGAGTTGTTGAATCGTTCTCTCCTTGGACATAAGCAGCCAGATCCACAATGGACATGGGTTGTTTGCACGTATCCTTAAAGTTTGCTATAAACCGGGCCTTCAACTCGTCCCATGAACTGATCGAGTTAACGGGCAGGCTCTTTAGCCAGGTACGAACCGTTCCTTCTAACATCATGGTGAAGTATTTTGCACACGCCGCTTCATCCACATCCAGCATCTCCATTGCCATCTCATAACTTTCAACCCACACCTCGGGGGGTTGATCGGCGGTATAATTAGGCACTTTACACGGACCCTTGAAATCCTTGGGTAGCCGCACATTACGCAGAGCCGGGGTGAGGCACGACACTCCCCAAGAGCTAAAAGCCAAACCACGTCCAACTGATGCCGCTGGTTGAACCGGAGCAGTTTGATGATTCTGGTACTGCGCTGCCAACTGTGCTGCTAACTCTGCTTCGCGCCGTGCTCTGCCGTTGTTCACCACATCCTGAGCATTCAAACCGCCGTATGCCGGATTAGGCCCTCGAGGGGCGTCACGGCGGCGCGCACTGCTTGACACAGCCGGTTCGTCCATGTGCCTGCTGTAACTCTTGCTCGGACGGGGAGTTGAATGTATTTTGTCTCGGCTGTAGGAATACGCCTACTGCTGCACAACAGTGGTTTGAAGAAGATCCCTAGCCCGTCGTGTCTCAACCACCGCCAGTGAGTCACCCTCCATCGGAATAGCTGCCAAACGCGACACTGCAGCAATCATGTTATCCAAAGGGCTGGAGAAGTACGTATTGCGGTGGGTTGTCCGTCCATCGAGGCGGGTCCATCACCTGTGGCTGATCCGGCACTGCCCTAGGTGCCTCGGTCCGGTTTACTGCTGCCGGATTACTAGGCCCGGCTCCTGGCGTATTGAAGAGATTCATTCTTTCATAAACCGGCGGCAGACGAGACCGGTACTTCCTCCTCATTACTTCATTTGACGCGTTCTGATCCAACATAACCCAGTAATTCTGCACCTGGATCTGTTGTGATTGGGCATCTAAAGCAGCCCGCTCTTTGGTCATCCTGGCCTCCTCAGCTGCCAAGTCCGCCTTGGCCTGAGTTATCTGATCCTTCAGTTTTGTAACCTCCGCATTATGTTGGGTCTCCGGGGTGACTGTCGTGGTTAGCAATGTCATCAAAGCGTCCAACAAACCGGAAAGAACTTGAGCCGGCCGGCGTGCAGGGCCTCCTGCCCCGGCTGCCGATCCAGAAATCATTGCTGCTGCAGATGAAGATTGCAAGATGGGCTCCATACTGGCCATAAAGATTGCAACCCAGTTCAGCAGTCCAAAGGGGTCTGGAATACTGTCGCCATCGGAATAGCCCCCAATCCGGCCATCTTGCAATTGGTACAGCGACTCGGTTTCGCCAGTGGACGATTCACCATCCAAGTAGATGGTCGTCTCACCGTCGGACACCGGTTTAGATTCCACACCATGGATGAACCATATGAACGCACGCTTCATGGTAGGCTGAACCCGGGCAGGACTTGCACGCTGAGCCATTTCGACGAGGTCGGTGGAGATGTCCGGCTTAGGGCCCAGTTCGCCGATTTTGCCGATGAAAACATGAATTCCGCCAAAGGGGACCCGATAGCCGTACTCAATTGAGCCGGCCTCGGGGCCCCATCCTGCATCGTTGATGTAGAGCTTGCCGCGACGACTCTTGGTCATCTGGCCAACCGCGTACCCTTTGAGTCCTTCAAAGTTGCCCTTTAAGAACTCAAAACCAAAGTGCGATAGCCCCACGATGGGCGCCAACTGTCGTGGAATTAACACGTCAGATGTCCTAGCGGAAGGACTTAATCGTGGAGCCATCGCAACGAGATTAGCTTAAAGGGGTTAAATCGGAACAAAGGACATGGGAAGTTTATACTGGTTCGGCCCCTTACGCTGAAGGTAAAAGCCTACTCCAGTTGTTGTGGCATTGATTAATCTCGATGAGCAGGGAGCGAATCCGCTTTACCTATCTCTCGAGCTGTTGTTTCTTGTTCCTGAACCGCCGCCAGGTTGTCCCTTTATATACACAGGTCGACGCCCGGTCGGTTTACAGAATCCCGAGGCCGGCTCATACAAGTGTCCGGCTCGGTTTCTTCCTTTCCCTAACTTACAATACAAGTTATACATCTATGGCGGTTTACTACTATGGGCCCTAATCCGCCATTGGGCTCTGGGCCTCTAAGCTTTAATAGTAGAGTGTCATACTCCTTGTCTTCATGGGCTTCAATATAGAGGAACGTAAACCGCCCCCTCCTGGGCGGTTTACACTCAGTAGTTATATCCCCAACAGTACTACGGTGTAGGGTGCGGATGTAAAAAATTACATCCGCCCCTACTTCCGCTCATGCCACTGTGACTGGCCAGGCTGCATGGTACTACCGCGCCAGAGCACGGTACTACCGCGTAGAGCGCGGATGTAAAAAATTACATCCACCCCTACTACAGCTTGCGTAGAAGCACCAGGCCTGAGCTCACGGTAATACCGCTCGAAAGGAGCGGTACTACCGTGGGCGCCTATAGTACTACCGTGCCGGGGCCCGGTACCACCACTGGTGCCTGCGGTAGTACCGCTCTGGGGAGTAGTACTACCGCTAGCCTATGAATAGCAACACTAGGAGTCCTTCATTCTGCAGAGACACGGTGAGACGAGGGAAACTCCAAAGTGTCAAAGGAAAGGCGGTGCAAACGGAACATGTATGTGAGATTCCACCCAAACCTTTCCAACGTGGACCCAACTCTTAATAGTATGGCTTTCCTACGACTCAAATCCACCAAAAAGACACGAGGGGCATCAATTCGTCTTGTGTTCAGTCATGATATATCTGAAAAGCTCAATGCACACGATTAATCTGCAAAAGCATTGTCATCAATCACCAAAACTACTAAGGGTTAAATATGCCCTTACAATATCCCCTTTTTTTGTGGACTGATGACAATACGAGATTTGCACAAAGGAATAAAAAGTGAGGCACCCGCAAACCCACCATCTATAAAATATAGACGGGCTCCCCCTAGATGTGGGCACTCTAGAGATGTGCTTTGGACTGCACGACACACATACTAGGATCAACACTGTAACATCCCAAATTTTCAATTTGGAATGTTATACATTAGATCATCATTGCATACCATATTTTTATTGCATTTTGGGTTGATCCTTGAAATTCTACGCAACTCAAGGACCCACGGAAAGAGTTGGGGATTTCATTATTTTTTCAAATGTGAGCTTTCTCAAATATTGAAAAGCGGATCATTAGTTTTAATTATTTTTCTCTCCTAATATTTCCAATAGGAAAATAAAAGAGAGGGGATAAAATGACTTCCCCAAAATAAAAGAAATATTGGAGGTTAAATATTAAAATCAAATAAGAATTTTATTCGGAGTTTTATCGCTATTTTATTTGAATTAAGAAAAAATGCGTTTTTCAAAATTGCATTAGAGGCCCAAATAAATGTTCACTTTGTCCGCTATATTTTTAGAGGACGGGCAAAATTTATTTCATGATTTTTGGAGTCCGTTTAGTATTTCTTTTCTTCATTTTTCTGCACGGAATTATATTAAAAAAGAGTGAACCGCCTTACCGGGTCGTGTCCGACTAGGACACTGCACCCGGCCGGCCATTTTAAGCTGCAAGCCCGAGCCGCCCTAGCCCCATAACCCTAGCCGCCGCCCGCTGAGGGAATCCTGGATTAGGGGGTATCCAGACAGCCGGACTATATACTTTGGCCGGACTGTTGGACTATGAAGATACGAGACTCACGACTTCGTCCCATGTCCGGATGGGACTCTCCTTTGCATGGAAGACAAGCTTGGCGATTCGGATGTTAGATCTCCTTCTTTGTAATCGACTTTATGTAACCTAGCCTCCTCCGGTGTCTATATAAACCGGAGGGTTTAGTCCGTAGGACGACAACAATCATAATCATAGGCTAGCTTCTAGGGTTTAGTGTCTACGATCTCGTGGTAGATCAACTCTTGTAATACTCGTATCATCAAGATCAATCAAGAAGGAAGTAGGGTATTACCTCCATCGGGAGGGCCCGAACCTGGGTAATACATCGTGTCCCCTGCCTCCTCTTACCATTAGCCTTAGACGCACAGTTCGGGAACCCTACCCGAGATCCGCCGGTTTTGCCACCGACATTGGTTCTTTCATTGAGAGTTCCTCTGCGTCGTCGCTACAAGGCTTGATAGCTCGTCTCGTTGTCAAGGACAACATCACCTCTGGGGGAGCCCTGGCGGTAGGCCAAACTCTCCGACTAGGCGGCTTCGTCATGACCGCCCGATCGGCTGCCGCGCCGATGATGACTTCTCAAGTCATCAAAAACAGCCTCCACGTCAATTCGGAACTCGCCGAACAGATGGATCCAATGGAGCTCTCCTCCCTTAATGAGCTCTTGGATCGCATCACCGCTCTGGGAGTCGCTACAGACTATGATCTGATTGGGTTTAAATCCAACCAAAGGGATATTAAATCCCCACCGGTCACCCATGAGATAGCGGTAGTGGAAGAGCCATACATGGATTATCCCTCTACTTTGAGGACAAACTATGTCCGGATTACCGAGCTCCCTGAGCCGGATACCTGTTTGTGGGAGGACGTGACCCAGACCCCGAACTTAGAATCGGGCAACGGGCCAGAAAAAATTGGGCAACATCCCGGAGTCCGAGCTGCCAAGCCCGGAAGCTCCTCGGCCCCTGGATGTCAGATCGGGTTAGAATTTGGACTTAACTACGCCCACCCACCCAGACTTATGCCTCCTTTCCCATATCAGACAAGAGCCCCAAGAGACAGTACATCGCTACTTGGCTAGATTCCTCCTTGTGACAAACAGGGTCAAGGACCGTCGCGAGGAAGACGCGATCTCACTTTTCTGCAAAAATTGCACGAACAGAGGGATCCTTAATGCTATAAGTCGCCATGACATAGTACACTTTGCTGACTTAGTAGCCATAGTACAGAAGTAATGTGCGATGGAAAGCGCTTGGAAAACCCAAACAGACTTCTGGGATAATCCGGCTCTCACGAAACCCTTCGTCCGAACTAAAAGGGCAAACTCTCGTAAGTTACCCAATCCAATTCCCAAAAAACCAAAGCCCGCTCTAGCGCGTGGAATCTTATTGGAAGAATGGCTCAATGGGCCATGCAAAATTCACAGCACGCCGGATACCAGGCCAACGCATAGCCTTAGAGCATGTTGGATACTCCGGCAGGTAGCGAAAAGCGGCGAGAATCTTCTTGTAAACCATAAAGCAGAGCAACATCACGCCGACGACAACAACACGATACTGACAGTCTTCGAGACTTTCGCCTCAAATAATAGGCGCAAGCGAGCTCATCGAAGTTTCAATGAAGTCTGCCCCGTGGCAAAAATAAATCCATGGAGCAACACTGCTATAACCTTTAGTGCCAGTGACGAACCTCAATTCCAAACAGTCCGGGCACCAGCCGCTTTGGTCCTTAGCCCAATCGTGGACGTCTTCCGGCTCACTAAAGTACTCATGGACGGCGGAAGCGGATTAAACCTGATCTATGTAGAAACCCTCAACAAGATGGAAATTGATAAAAGCCACGTTGAACAAAGCAGCACTACCTTCAGGGGAATCATCCCTAGTCGGGAGGCACGGTGTGCGGGAAAATCACACTGGATGTGGTATTCGGCACGCCGGAGAATTATAGGTCCGAAGAAATCACATTCCAAGTGGCCCCGTTCAGCAGCGGATACCACGCCCTTTTAGGGCGGTATGCATTCACGAGCTTTCAAGCTATACCCCATTACGGGTACATGAAGCTCAAAATGCCCGGACCCAATGGAATCATCACTCTAGCCAGTGATCTGGACGTCGCACTCCGCGCCAAAAATAAAACTACCGCACTAGCTTTGGAAGCATTATCCAAAGCCCTAGCGGCTGAAGAACTAACAACGCTGCGCGCCATAGTGGACAGAGATGACGTGATACTCGACAAACGACCCAAGTCCACCTCATTCAAGCCCGTGGACAAGATAGTCAAATTCCAGGTCCATCCAGCGGACCCCACAAAGACAGCTTCCATCGGAACACAGTTGAGCCCCACAATGGATGCCGCACTACGATACTTCTTACGCGAGAATTGGGACATTTTCGTCTGGCATCCTTCAGACATGCCGGGCATCCCATGCAGGCTGGCCGAACACAGCCTCAATATACTGAAAGGATATAAGCCAGTCAAATAGACTCTTAGGCGCTTCTCAGAGCCTAAACGGCAAGCCATGGGAGAAGAGCTAGCCAAGCTACTTGAGGCCGGATTCATCAGAGATATAAAAAATCTGGATTGGCTGGCAAATCTGGTAATGGTAACAAAGAAGGACAAATCATGGCGCCTATGTGTCGATTTCAAATACCTCAACAAGGCCTGCCCCAAGGATCCCTTCCCCTCCCTCGCATTGACCAAATCATCGATGCCACCGCAGGACACGACTCACTATGTTTCCTCGAAGCATACTCCGGATACCATCAAATAAAGATGGCGGAATTAGACCAAGCCGCAACGGCCTTCATAACGCCATATGGCCCCTTCTGTTTCAACACTATGCCTTTCGGGCTAAAAAATGCCGGCGCAACCTATCAACGTATGATTTAGACATGCCTGGAGAAGCAAGTTGGCAAAACAGTGGAGGCATACGTGGACGACGTGGTCATAAAAACAAGACATGTTGAAACTTTAATAGATGACTTGAGACTCACGTTCGACAACCTCCAAACATACGACATCAGGCTCAACCCGGAAAAATGTGTTTTCGGCGTACCCTCCGGGAAGTTGCTCGGCTTCATCGTTTCCAATAGAGGAATCGAAGCAAATCCGGCAAAAATCCGAGCTCTGTCGCATTTGGCTATCCCAACAGACCTCAAGCATATCCAGAAACTAACTGGATGCGTGGCTGCCTTAAGCCGCTTTATCTCCCGATTAGGAGAAAAGGCACTACCCCTTTACCGCCTTCTTCGACGCACCGAACACTTCGAGTGGACGGATGCGGCCACGGCTAGACTGGATGAAATAAAGACCCTATTGGCCAGCAATCCAGTCCTCACCACGCCAAATACTAGCGAACCTATGCTATTATACATAGCTGCAACACATCAGGTTGTAAGCGCAGTGCTCATCATCGAACGAGAAGCAGACGAATACAAGTTCTCGCTCCAAAAGCCGGTATATTACGTGTCCACTGTCCTCACTCCATGCAAATCCCGATACCCACACTATCAAAGATAGCATACGCGGTCTTCATGGCATCTCGGAAGCTACGACACTACTTTCAAGAGTGTTCGATTACGGTGGCCTCCGAAGTACCATTCAACGACATAATAAACAATCGCGACGCCATGGGACGGATTGCTAAATGGGCTATCGAGCTCCTTCCGTTCGACATAACATACAAACCACGGCGGGCCATTAAGTCGCAAGTACTGGCTGACTTTGTCGCCGAATGGACAGAAGCCAAACTCCCTAAAGAGTACGGCGCGCACTCCAGTTGGATCATGCACTTCGACGGCTCTAAAATGCTGGCCGGATTGGGAGTGGCTGTAGTCCTGACATCCCCCGCCGGAGACACGGTCCAATACGTACTCCTAATATTATACACAAACTCCAACAACGCAGCCGAATACGAGGCTCTGTTGCATGGTCTTTGGATGGCAGTCTCTATGGGCATTTAACGCCTAGAAGTGCGCGGGGACTCAAACCTCACAATATCACAAATAAACGGAGATTTTGATGCCAAGGATCCAAAAATGGTGGCCTACCGTAATGCCATCCTGAAAATGTCAGCTCGGTTCGAGGGGCTCGAATTCCACCATGTGGCCCGAGAAAACAATCAAGCGGCGGATATCCTCGCCCGCATCGGCGCTAAACGCGACCCCGTCCCACCTAATATATTCTTGGAAAGGCTGTTCAAGCCATCCGTGGTATGGGAAGGGGAGTCCAGCAACACCAGTCCGGCTCTGAATACAACCCTAGATTCCGAACCATCTGACCTAATCGGGGCTCCGCCACCGAAATAACACCTTCGGCCCACGAAATCATGGCTGTCATCGCCCTGTGGACCGAGCCCTTCTTGGCCTACCTAAATAGGCAGGAGCTCCCCGAGGACCAAAATGAAGCACATTGTATTGTGCGGCATTCCAAGGCCTACAAAGTCCATGAGGGAGAGCTCCATAAGAAAAGTGCCACCGGAGTGCTCCAAAGATGCATCTCCAAAGAGGAAGGGTGACAGCTCTTGGCTGAAATCCACGCCGGACTCGGTGGGCACCATGCTGCGGCTCGGGCACTTGTCAGCAAAGCCTTCCGTACAGGTTTTTACTGGCCGACAGCCCGAGCAGATGCACAGGACCTTGTCCAACATTGCGTTGGTTGCCAGCTCTTCGCCAATCAGAGCCATATGCCTCCTACCGCTCTCTAAACAATCCCCATAACTTGGCCCTTCGCGGTCTGGGGGCTGGATATGGTCGGACCTCTTAAAGGGGGAAGCCATAAGAAAAAATACTTATTGGTCATGGTGGACAAGTTCACCAAATGGATAAAAGCCAAACCAGTTAAAACGGCCGAATCCGGACTAGTTATAGACTTCATATCAGGAGTTGTACACCGTTACGGTGTCCCCCACAACATCATCACTGACAATGGCTCAAACTTCCCAGCCGATGAAGTGAAAACTTGGTGCGGCAACATGGGAATTAAGATCGATTACACCTCCGTCTATCATCCCCAAACAAACGGCCAGGTCGAACGTGCAAATGGTCTCATCATGAGCGGCATCAAACCCAGACTAGAGCGATCCTTGAAAGAATCGGACACGCACTGGGTCGAGGAGCTCGACTTTGTACTTTGGGGGCTGCAGACCATGCCGAATCGTACCACCGGATATACATCATTTTTTATGGTGTACGGTGCAGAAGGAGTACTACCCTGTGACATAATCCATGACTCACCTTGCGTGCGCATGTACGAAGAGAAGCGTACCGCCTGCGCAATGCATCCGATAACAGACTCGAGCCAAACCCATGGAACGCGGCCAGACTCCGGAGATTCTACGCCTAGTGCCGAACTCAGTGTTCGTCTCCTTACTCCCGCTCTTTTAATTATGTTCCCCCTTTTTCCTTTCTGGACCTTTTTACCTTCTTCACACAAAGTATTAAATACAGTGCGAATGTTGGGATCACTCCGGCCGCACTATGTGTGCTCACCATACCTTGGGGCTTCCTATACGGAAGCTAAATATAATTACTTTTATGGCTTCCTGCCTACCACATATGCGTCCTTTTTCCATATGTGCCTTTTCTTCACCATTAGATGCATCTATATGACTTAAGATTTGGCCATGCTGGGTTGCCTGGTTCTTGTGTTTATGCCCAATGTTCCCATTAATTTGGCTAGGGCATAAGGGGAGCACCTCTGCGATTTTTACTGCCGGTTCAGCCGGATGTGTAGCTCAGACTGGGTGAAGCCGAAAGCTAGCGTTCTTAAGGGAATATTCAGTCGGTGAACAAAAGATGTTTCTTTCGTTTATTACAACGTGAATCCCCAGATGTTTTGTATCCTGCATTTCTGTTTGCAGTTTGGACATGCACATCGATACATGCATACCCAGGGAAAGGAACCCCTAACAGAACTGTTCTCCCTGGAAGATGTTTCTTACTACCCATGTAATATAACATAACTAGTTGGGTACTTGTCTGTTCGAGCACTTATGACCCCTACGCCTGGTTTCCACGCATACCCCGGTTTTACATAACTGAGCGGGTATTCGGATACAACCCGGACTATCGAATCCGGGGGCTGAAGCGAAAAGGTCCACCGTGACAAATGATTTTAAATCCGGCTAGGGACTACATATGTCCATTGAATTACATAGTCACTTGGACTGGCTATATTCTTCCTCTATACCATCCAACAGGATATCTAGCCTACAATCATGTTGGGAATACTTTGCGGCTAACGCTACTTAGTCATACACCAGACTTACGAGAATCTCTTGCCCATCTGGCCCACCGGTCCAACTCCGGCCATATGGTTCGGGTCATCCTTGGTGTATCGCGTCTTCACCATGGCCCAGGATTCCCTTGAACCTTGTCGGCAGGCTGATACCTTCCATAACCGGAAGCGCCATCGTGCTCCTTTGAGCATATCCACGAGCTCACCAATGCCTCTTGGCAGGGAAGCGTATGGCCACAAGGCATGGGCAATACCCTGCATCACCTGTGGAGCTAGTCCATGCAGTTGTGAGATATCTTGCAGCAAATCGCCCGCGGACCCAGGCATATCCTCTTCAGGACGGCCCGTCAGCATACCTATAGACATAAGTTCCTTTAATACGCTTCCTCACCGAACTGTACTGCAGTTCGTTTAAGCAGTTACCATAAATGCCACGACGAAGCCTCCTGTTCTCCTTCATGGAGTCTGCAAGCTGATCTCGAACATCTGCTAATTCGACACCCAGCCGGATGTTGGCATCTTGGAGAATATTTTTCTCCTGCCTAACATGCGTAAGCACACGCTCGCCAGCCTTTAACTGTCTTTGGAGATGTGACTCACTATCTTTTCTGATCTCCGGATTCTCACCGGTATTGTCTGCAGAATTTTCTGTTAGACTTATAAAGCAAGCCAAATACTAACTGGTATATGTCCTTAAAATTTCTCTATTGAGACAAGCATTACCATATGAGGCCTTCTGGGATTCCTCTAGTTTGGCAACCGTGGCCCTCAGCTGGGTCTTGCACTCCTCTAGCTCTCGAGACAAATGGGTATTCTTTTCTACAAGAACCTGTGTATACAATGATCCTTAAATCAATTATTCCAACTGTTTCAAGTCTCAGGGGCTACTGATATACATGCTTATCAAATTTTCTTACCCATATATCTTTTGCATACTGGTCCATCACTCGGACGAGTCCATCTTAGGCAGCTCAGATGTATGCGTCTCCTGAATTGAAGGCATTGAATGCCTCTTCGGAAAAGATACCATTGCAAAGTACGGCCGGTCGGCCCCGGTGATTCATGGCGCTCCCTACTTTGGAATTTGTGGTGGAGAGCCTATCCGCATCCTCTATCGAAGGACAATTCAGCATCGGCCCACATCGGCCTCCTCTCTTGAAGCCGGTTCTGGAATCCGGCTGGTGGAGGTGTGACCGGCAGGATCTCCGGATATAGTCTGGTGACTACTCTTTCTGCCAGGACACGATGGACGCTGTTACATTTCAAAAATGATAATCACGGAGCAGATTTTAACTATACCTCTACGACGGCGTTTTGACCCTGACTGCCTTCCTCTTGAGCCTGCCTGGCCCGGATGCCCTTTGCTGATGAGCCCCCAGGGGCTCGGCACCACATTCTGATGGTCGTCTCTATAAGAATACGATATTTGTGCATAAGGCATGGTATAAAGTATGAATCCTCTTCAGAGGTTAAGGCTTCAACTTTGCTTACACGCGACGCAGGGAGTAGTCCGAGATAATCAGCGACAATAGCCACCAAGGTGCCGTCGCAGCTTGCCTGATAAAATGTCCCGTCAACAAGCTCCACAGACATATCCGGATCTTCTTCAAGTCCGGGGTCGAGGGCCCGGCCAGGATCCTCTGGCTGCGGAAAGGGGCTGTTGAACTCTTTCACGGCCTTCCTCAGTTCCTGCTAAGAAATATCAAGGTAAATGATTGTGATGAAGGGCGCAAGAATGGATAGAGTTGAGTAAAGGTAAATACCCATCTTGGGGAGTTGTACATGGAGAATCCATCCCGCGGTTTGATACGGAGGAACTCCTCTTCTTCTCCTTTATATAAATCGGACATTATTCTTGCCAGAGCAGTGGCGGAATCCGTACCTTTACGACCGTAGCCGGTGGCATCGTCTTCCCCGTTGAAGTGCCACATGGGCTTCCCCCGATATGGAAGTGGCTGCACCCCCTGCATTATGCATATTGATATAACCTCTACTATTGTCAGTCCAGATTGGGCCAGTGTCTTTATCCTGCCCATCAGGAAGTGGACTTCTCTGGCATCTTCCTCCTGGGGGCTCCGAGGGCGCCAACTTTGGCGTCTCTTTTGCGGAGCGTTATTAAACTCAGGAAGGCCCGTCTGGATTGGGTCCAGAAGGGGAACGTCATCTACATAAAACCACTCCAAGGGCCAGCCTTCAGATGCCTTCTTTGGAGTGCCGGACAGGTATCCGGTCTGGGCGATGCGCCATATTTTGGCTCCGCCCACTTGATATATAGAATCCCCCTGATTACGAGGGATAAGGCAGAATACCTTCTTCCATAACTCGAAGTGAGCCTCGCAGCCCAGGAATAATTCCCAGAGGGAAACGTATCCTGCAATGTGCAACATGGAGGCGGGGGTAAAGTTATGCAACTGGAGGCCGTAGAACTCCAAAAGCCCACGGAGGAATGGGCTGATTGGAAACCCGACGCCTCTTAGCAAATATGGGACGAGGCATTCCGGCTCCCCCTGAGATGGGTTAGGAGATCTCTCCGCTTGCGCCCCGCCATTATAGGTCGCTAGTTCGGCTCGGACGGGGACCATGTACACCGGTGGAAGAAACCCTTGGGTCTGCAACTCTACTAAACGGCTGTGGGGGACAAAACATTTTTCCCAATCACCTGGCTTAGAGCTAAGGGAGCGAGAAGAGGAGCTGCGGCGACCGGCCATGATGGAATGGTTTTTTCCGGATGCGCTCTGTTGAATGCTTGCTTGAGGGAAGAAGGTGAGATTTGGATCTGAGGATCCCCGTCTCTTGAAATAGAAGGTTTTCCTGCAGGGTCGGGGTGGCAAATGTAAAAATGCTCCGGCTCCTCATATTCGCTAGACACGTGGAGATGGCCATTATTGAAGCACACAAGCCAAGGAATACAATGTTGATGGGAAACCGGACACTGTTCGCTACAACAGGTACTCTGGATTCGGAGATGGAACCCGCCTTGCAATGCTGAAGACAATCTCTGTGCCGGACTCATCGTCATTGAAGCCTGGTTCAGGGGCTACTGAGGGAATCCTGGATTAGGGGGTATCCAGACAGCCGGACTATATACTTTGGCCGGACTATTGGACTATGAAGATACGAGACTCACGACTTCATCCCGTGTCCGGATGGGACTCTCCTTTGCGTGGAAGACAAGATTGGCGATTCGGATGTTAGATCTCCTTCTTTGTAACCGACTTTATGTAACCCTAGCCTCCTCCGGTGTCTATATAAACCGGATGGTTTAGTCCGTAGGACGACAACAATCATAATCATAGGCTAGCTTCTAGGGTTTAGCCTCTACAATATTGTGATAGATCAACTCTTGTAATACTCCTATTATCAAGATCAATCAACCAGGAAGTAGGGTATTACCTCCATCGAGAGGGCCCGAACCTGGGTAAAACATCGTGTCCCCCGCCTCCTGTTGCCATTAGCCTTAGACGCACAGTTCGGGACCCCCTACCCGAGATCCGCCGGTTTTGACACCGACACCCGCCTCGAAGTCCGCGCCGCCACCGCCGGAGTCCACTACCACCGCGCCGTCTCGCCGTCGCCGCCGCGCCGCACTTCCACCACCCTGCCGCCAATGCCGAAGCCCGCCGCCCCGACGCCACACCGCCGCCCCGTCGCCACCCCGCTGCCCGTCGCCGGAGCCTGCCGCCACCGGAGTACACCGCTACCGCCGCCGTCCCGATCCGCGAGGTATCTACCGGTTTTATTTCAAAAACTGTTCGGTTTTTATTCGAAAACCTAGATGTGTTTTTTATTAGATCGGTTTTATTTTTTTCCTAGTTATTTAACGAACGCCAGTTCGTACGTTCATTTTAACGAACGGTGTTCACTCGTTAGACGCAGACAGCGAACGTTCGTTCGTTAGCCTGTTCGTCGGTTTTCTTTTTCTAGGGATTTTCCACGATTATTTTCGATCGCGATTTCTGCCCTGATTTTAGTTTTAGTTTATCTTTTCGCTCGTTTATCGGAATCAGGCGATTCAAGCACCTAGTTCATCGTCTCGAAGCCCTATTTCTGTTTAACCAACTTGAACAAGATTTTGGTACTGTAAAATTTGACTTAAGTCCAGTTTAGTAAATGAATCTTGTTTCTTTTGCAGTTTGAGTTTCGTTGCTTCGTTTGATTTGATTCTTTTTGAAAATCGGAGTTCTTAAGTTGAACTTTCTGGTTAGATACCTTATTTGAGTTTTACCCTTGCTTCTAGTTGAGTGCTTATTGTATGCTTGTTTGCTTGCGATAGAGTACCCGAAGTGCGAAGCGTGCTGCTACGAGTCTCTTGGTTTCACGGATCATCAGCAAGGCAAGTAACACTTTGATCATACCTCTTTACTACCCAGTTTTATTGCGTTAGATCAACCCTCAAACAATTGCATGGTTAGGATCTCTTTAACATGTGTGTTCTGGGAAGTAGATGATGAGGTAGAACCTATTACCCCGTTTATTATCAAACCTTTGGGAGTTACTTTTACGTGGTGCTTATATTGCTATGCTATGCTTGTAGACGTGGTTTGGTTCGAGTGATTCATGACAGATGTGAGAGTTATTATTGATGGTTAACTTAAGGTGGCTACTTAAATACACATCTGGGTGGATTGCTTGAGGCACCCTGGAGCACCCAGTGGTTGTCAGGGCACCTGGAGAATCCAGTGTTGTCCTAGGATATCCCGGAGTACCCGTGTGATCATCCTATGGTCTGCCACCCAGGCTCAAAGGGATCATAAGATTATTCATGCTAGAAACTTCCATGTGCAGCCACAAGCTATTATGGGATCTAGCATAGTTGAGTAAGTTGCAAGAGCTCTTTCAGTGGTGGGCTAGCAGATGTAGGGGAAAGTAGGTGTAACTGTCCACACAGAGTAAAGAGTTGTTGTTTCAGAAAGACTGTGTCTCGTTTCTCCGACCATGGATGTATTCGAGTCTTGTGGGGAAAAGTGCGCAAACCTCTGCAAAGTGTATAAACTAATCATGGTTAACCATGTTCCCGGTTATGGACGTTTTGAGTATCTAGTTCTTGGATTACCATGTTGATCTCATCACTCTTAATATAATTTGATTGGGTTTAATGATGATGCTTAATTGGGATTGAGTTGGAGAAACCTTCTCAATGCTTAACAACCACCATGATAGTTAAATAAAATGTATTCCTTTGTTGTAGGGTAAAATTGGCTTTATGCGAAAGTGTAACCATAGAGCTTTCCACCAGCCATATAGGCATGTAGTGATAGCATATATCCTGTTCATTACTGTAAGTGCATCTAGTGCCACCCCTTGTTAGTTTTGGAGTATTGACGACAAAGTTGGTTGAGGGACTAATGCATTTGTGAGAATTGCAGGATAACGCAGGTAGTGTCCCTCATTGATTCGGTTTACCTACCGGAGATGACCGCTAAAAATGTATGAAGACATTGAAGACAATGGTGGTATGAGAAGATATTCATATTGAAGACTATGACATGAGAAGACATTGCGTGAAGACTTTGGAGCGCGAAGACTGTGTGTTTTCGTTGTTTCTTTTCTTCTTTGTTGAGTCATAGGAACCACCGTACTGTTAAGTGGGGTCCAAGTGAACTAAGTCAGAGTGACTGAAGTGATGCTCAACTCAAATCCTATGTCTTCGAGCGAAGACAATGAGAGCAAATCTTATCCAGAGTCGGATGAGTCAGCTTTGCTTGTAGCCCAAGTAAAGTTGCCGCGTGTGTTTGAAATCTGACCGTTGGAACACGTGTCAGTTCCTTAGTGACCCAGGGTCATTTTGTACAAATCAGGTCGGGTTGCCTAGTCGCTATAAATAGCCCACCCCCTACACCATAAATTGGTGGCTGCTCAGAGTTAGTGCACGGCTTTTGTCGTTTGAGAGCAACCCACCTCGAAGCATTTGAGAGAGAGAAATCCTTGCGAGGACAAAGCCCAAACACCCAGAGCCAAAGAGTGTTAGGCATCACTGAAGTCTTTCTGTCTGTGTGACCTGAAGACTTATTACACTTGAGGACTGTGAATCCTCCAGCCGGTTACGCGTCGCGTTCTGAGCATCCAAAAGTCTTTGTGGATTGCCGGTGAACGAAGTCTGTGAAGGTTTGGAAGTATCCCTTGAAGACTTACCAGAGTGATTGGGCGAGGACTGGGTGTCCTTAGCTCAAAGGGAATAAGGTGAAGACACGATCTTCTGAGTTAAATCTCAGCCTCCCTTACCAGACGTACAGTTGTCACAGCAACTGGAACTGGTCCAACAAATCCCGTGTCTTCAACAAGCAACTGGTTCTATCCCTTCCAACCTTACTTAAGTTTGTCTTCATGAAGTCATTGCTTATCTGTTTATCTGTTTGACTTCATTGCTTGACTACTATTGTTGATTGGTTTCATACTATCTTCCATCTAGATCCTTACTGCCTAACTGCTATTAGTCCTGCACCTTCATATCATTACATACTTGACTATGGCATGTTTAGGTTAGTTTATCTTCCGCTGCATATCAACTAGGTTGTTTCTGTTGGTTGTCTTCGAAACTTCCAAGTTTTGAAGACTTTCATAAAAATCACCTATTCACCCCACCCCCTATAGTCAATACTAGCACTTTCAATTGGTATCAGATCAAGGTACTCCCTTGTTCTGTGTGATTCAGTTTAACCACCTGGAGTTTCAGCTATGTCGACTGCAGGGATAATCAAAGTCTCCGCTTCTTGCCCCGTGTTCGATGGAACTGAATATCCCTACTGGAAGAATAAGATGTGCATGCATCTTGAAGCCATTGATGTAGACCTCTGGTATGTCGTCGAGAATGGCGTTCCCAAAACTAGTGAAGGTGTCACCCCCACTGATGTCAAGAAGTTCATTCAACTGGACTCTACTGCAAAGAACATCATCTGTGGTCATCTGACCAAAGGACAGTATGGTCGTGTGAGTGCTCTGGAAACGTCGAAGCTAGTCTGGGACTGGCTATCCAAGGTCAATGAAGGCATTTCAACCCAGAGAGATCAAAGAATCAGTGTTCTCCGCAACCTCTTCAACCACTTCAGGAGAAACGACAATGAGAATGTCCATCTCACGTTTGATCGCCTCACTGATATCACAAATGAACTTCAAGCTCTTGGCGCAACTGAGATTACCAAGCATGAAATCGTCAAGACACTGCTGAGATCACTTGACAGCTCCTTTGACACCCTTGCCCTCATGATACAAGAACGTCCTGACTTCAAGACACTCGATTCGTCTGATATACTTGAGAGGCTCAACACACATGAGTTCCAGCTATCTGAGAAAAGAGATATCTATGGTCCAAGCTATGGCCGAACTCGTGCTTTGAAGGCAAAAGTTGTTTCCTCATCTGAAGAAGAATCTGACTGCAGTTCTGAAGATCCTGAAGACATTGGAAGGGAACTTGCTATGCTTGTGAAGAAGTTCCAGAAATTCACAAAGAAGAAAGGCTTCAGAAAGTCTTCACGATCTAGCTCAAGGAATGATGAAGCTTCCACACATGATCACAAGAAGATAACCTGCCACAAGTGCAAGAAACCCGGCCACTACATATCTGAGTGTCCACAGTGGGACAATGAGAAGAAGAAGAAGAAAAGCAAGGAATATGATTCTGATGACAACAACAAGAAGAAATCCTCCAAGTCATCTAAGTCTTCTTCCAAGTCTTCATCATACAAGAACAGCTCATCTGGCAAGGCTCGTGCTTTTGTTGGCAAGGAAATGGATTCAGAGGAGGAGTCTGCTTCGGAGGAGGCGGAGGTGGAGTCTGGAGAGGAGTCTGATCCTGGCGTTGCAAGTCTGGCTCTAGCCACTGCCTATGTTGCCAAGTCCATCTTCAACACTGAAGACAATGACTTCCACACCAACGCTGAAGCTAATGACGAAGACGATCCTACTCCCACCTACTGCTTCATGGCACGCGGTGCCAAGGTAAAATCACGCGATGCTTACTTTCAAACTTCAAGTGAAGATGACTCTGATTGTGAATCCAAACCCAGCTGAAAAACACTTGCTAAAATTGCAACTAAACAACAAAAGGCTATTGAACATACTCAAAAACTGTTAGACAAAAGCGATGACCTGTTGGACGCTGAAATGACACGTTCACAGTCCTTAGTTGATGACATAAAAAATCTTCATGCTAAGTACCAAGAACTTGAAGGTCGTCATGAATTGCTCTCAACAACTTACGAAAGGCTCTCCTATGATTATCTTCAAAGGAAACAAGAGCTTGAGAAATTGAGAGCGGCTCATGAAGATCTTCAAAAGGTGAATGAGTCACTTCGCGCTCAACAGATCAGTTCCGCTCAGGAAGGATTTGAACCACCATGTCTAAAATGCATTGAGCGTGATGACGCTACATCTGTTGCTGAATGCTCCACTGCTGCTACTGTTTCATTGTCTTCACCTACTGATGTGGTCACTAACCCCTCTGCGGAGGATACCACTGCTGTTGCTGATGAAAATGCTATGTTGAAGACATTGCTTGAAACAGGGATGTACAAAAGTTTGAAGGGACATCAGACTCTCTGTGATGTCCTCAAAAAGCAGATTCTGAACCGAAACCCTAGGAAAGAGGGTGTTGGGTTCGACAGGAAAATGAATGTTGATGGCTCTTACTGGAAGCCTGAGCAGTACCCCAAAACCACATGGGTTGCTGCAAAGGGACCTTCAGTAGATCCATCCACCTTATCTGGCTTTACCTGTGCTAATCCTATTATCATTGATGAATCCTTTGATGCAAACTATAAGCTGTTCAAAAATCAGAATGGTAAAGTGTTTGCCAGGTACATTAGTACTAACTGCAGGAATGGACCACCTATGAAGAAGATCTGGGTACCTAAGCGGTACATTGAGAATCTTCCTGTGAATGTCGTCATGACACCACCTAGGAAGAAGACAAACCCCAGACATATAGCTTCATATGGCCCAAAGGCTTCATACAGATACAGGACTCACATGAGTCACCCTAACGCCAATGTTTTGCAGGGAAATCATGCTCAGACTTATGAATATGAGCGTGTATCTTCGAACCGCTATGTTCATAGGACTAAGAACTTTTCTGCTTATTCATATGAGTATCATTCATCTCCTGCAAGGCTATTTGCTAGGGCTTCAAAGCCAAAGTTCTCAGATGCTGCACTTAGACTCATTGCTTCTAAGCCCCCACTGAAAATGTGGGTGGCAAAGAAGAACTAACTCTCTTTTGCAGAAAATGGTCTCCAGCCAGCAATCAATGGCGTCCGATACTATTGCTGGGGACCTAACTCACTGAGGACGCACGTTAAAATATCATTCTATATGCTTCACATCTCAATTTCTTATCAGTCATACTATGTCCTCACATTGATATAAGCTGTGAATGTCCCTATATGTATCAAATGCATATGCTTCACAACACTTGTGTGAAGCCTATCCTCCTAACTGCACTGTAGGGTACATCACCAAAAGCTTCAGAATGGATTATGGACAATGGATGCACAAATCATATGACTGGTGATCGAAGTCTTCTCATGGACTCAACCTTACGTCCATCCGACAAGAGTCACATCACATTTGCTGACACTGGTAAAAGCAAAGTATTGGGTCTAGGTAGAGTTGCAATCTCAAAGGATCAACACATGGATAAAGTGATGCTTGTTGAATCCCTTGGTTTCACCTTAATGTCTGTCTCAATGCTTTGTGACTTGAACATGATTGTGATATTCGGCAAATATCGTTGCCTTGTACTAATGGAATCTGACAAATCTCTAGTCTTTGAAGGGTATCGAAAAGATGATATGTACATGGTAGATTTCTCAGCAGGTCCACAGCTTGTCGTTTGTCTTCTCACAAAAGCTTCAGAATGCTGGCTCTGGCATCGAAGGCTGGGACATGCTGGCATGAGGAACTTACACTCACTCGTCAAGAAGAAGCATGTCATTGGCATCGAAGATGTCAAGTTCAAGAAGGATCATCTGTGTGGTGCCTGTGAAGCTGGAAAGATGACAAGGGCAAAGCACCCGTCGAAGACAATCATGACAACATCTCAACCCTTCGAGCTGTTACACATGGACTTATTTGGACCTACTCACTACTCCACCCTCACAACAACTACCTGTCTCTATGGCTTCGTCATTGTTGGTGACTACTCAAGATACACATGGGTCCATATAATTCTTTACAAGACTGAAGTACAAGTGTCTTCAGACGCTTTGCAAATCGAGCAATGAACAATTATGGAGTGAAGATCAAGCACATCAGAAGTGACAATGGCACTGAATTCAAGAACACTGGACTTGATCTGTATCTGGATACAATGGGAATCACTCATGAGTTCTCTGCTCCATACACACCTCAGCAAAATGGCATCGTTGAGCGCAAGAACAGAACCCTCATTGAAATGGCTCGAACAATGCTGGATGAGTACAACACACCAAGAAAGTTCTGGCCTGAAGCTATTGATACAGCATGTCACATCATCAACCGTGTAGAGAGATCCTGCCAAGTACACTGGATGAAGCTCCTTCAAATGAGGCAATCAAGTTGATGGGAACTGGTGAAATCATGCCCTCTGAAGCACAACCTGAAGAGGAACTCATCATCTCTGCACCAAATCAACCTGAAGACAATGCTCAGTCCGAAGACAATCCTCCCAATGATGACAATGATCAGTCAGAGCAAAATCTTTGCCCTGTTCACCCTTGTGTTGCAAATGAAGTTCAAATAGAGAAGATAATTGACAGCATCAATGCACCTGGCCCGCTCACTCGTTCAAGAGCAACTCAGCTAGCAAACTTTTGTGGGCACTTTTCATTTGTGTCAATATCAAAACCCAAGAAAGTTGCTGAAGCATTTATGGAACCAGAATGGATTCAAGCCATGCAAGAAGAACTTCAACAGTTCAAACTGAATAATGTCTGGGAACTTGTCAAGCGACCTGATCCTCGCAAGCATAACATTATTGGAACAAAATGGATATATCGAAACAAGCAAGATGAGCATGGTCAAGTCGTCAGAAACAAAGAACGTCTTGTAGCTCAAGGATACACCCAAGTGGAAGGAATTGACTTCGATGAAACATTTGCTCCTGTTGCTAGGCTGGAAGCTATTCGCATACTGCTAGCTTATGCAAATCATCACAATATCTTGCTATATCAAATGGATGTAAAGAGTGCATTTATCAATGGCAAGATTGAAGAAGAAGTGTATGTCGCACAGCCACTGGCTTTGAAGATCCAAAACATCCTGATATGGTGTACAAGCTAAACAAGGCACTGTATGGCCTCAAACAAGCCCCTCGTGCCTGGTATGATACAATCAAAGACTTCCTGAAGAGCAAAGGCTTCAAACCTGGATCCCTCGATCCCACTATCTTCACGAAGACATATGATGGTGAACTGTTTGTGTGCCAAATATATGTGGATGACATAATCTTCGGATGCACCAACCAGAAGTACAGTGATGTGTTTGGGTACATGATGCAAGAGCAATATCAAATGTCCATGATGGGTGAGCTGAAGTTCTTCCTTGGTCTTCAAATTCGTCAGCAGAGGAATGGCATCTTCATATCTCAAGAGAAATACCTCAAAGACTGTCTGAAGAAGTTTGGAATGGAAGACTGCAAAGGCTACACGACGCCAATGCCAGCCAAGCACCATCTTGGTCCCGACGACAATGGTAAAGAGTTTGATCAAAAGGTATACCGCTCCATGATTGGTTCTTTGCTTTATTTATGTGCATCTAGGCCAGATATTATGCTTAGTGTTTGCATGTGTGCTCGGTACGAAGCGGCACCAAAGGAATCGCATCACTTAGCTGTGAAGCGAATTCTTAGATATTTGGCTTACACCCCAACACTCGGATTATGGTATCCCAAGGGCTCAAGATTCGATTTGGTTGGATTCTCGGATGCTGATTATGCTGGTGACAAGGTGGATCGCAAGTCTACATCTGGCACATGCCATTTTCTGGGTCGATCACTTGTCTGTTGGTCTTCGAAGAAGCAGAACTGTGTATCACTCTCAACTGCTGAATCTGAATACCTTGCTGCTGGATCCTGTTGTGTTCAGCTTCTATGGATGAAGCAAACTCTCAAGGACTATGGCATCAACCTGAAACAAGTACCTCTCTTCTGCGACAACGAGAGTGGCATCAAAATAGCCAACAATCCAGTCCAACACTCGAAGACAAAGCACATTGAAATTCGTCATCACTTTCTCAGAGATCATGTTATGAAGAAAGATATCGATATCATTCACGTCAACACTGATGAGCAACTGGCAGATATCTTCACAAAGCCGTTGGATGAGAAAAGGTTTTGCAAGTTACGGTGTGAGGTAAATATCTTAGAATCCTCTAATGTTTTGTGATCACGCACACATCCTAACACTTATGCATGTTGATGACTTAGATGTGCAACACACAAAGTAATGTATATCTTCAATCAATGAAGATTTACACTCTGAGTGTGAATACATTAACATGGAATTTGACTTCGGAGCGCCACAATAATTGTGCGCCGTGTCTGGGTCTAATACTTCCTATACGGTGGGTAACGCCACCACCAACCTTTCTTGTTTGAAGAGTTTCACTCAAGGCGTCATATTGCAATGACTTCGCATTTGGTTTGTCTTCAGTTTCAATTTGTCTTCATGACTTTCTGCACTATGATGATTTGATTGCCTTTTGATATATATATACTAGTGTTCTGTCCTCTAGAGCATTCACTTATAGCTATGTCTTCAAGATTGGATCTTTTGAACTAAGTGAATGTGATCGGACCCTAATCTCTCTATGCTTACTATCTCAAAATCTATCTGTCCAAATCATATGCATTCCGTTGAAACTGTCGAATGTCTTCTCTGCGTTCTAGTCAGCAGAAGGCAAAGAGACAAACATTAAATCTGTCTTAATGGATTATCTTTACTGTTGAAATCCGGAGAAGTCGGAAGAACTCTCCGACATGCCTGGCGGGCGTGGGAACGTGGGACAACCCTGAGGGTGTTGCATGTTCGCCACGTGCCCCTCAGATGTGAACCGCCAGGGGCACCAGCGTAATTGCGCTGTGTCTCTCACCTACTTATAAATACCTGTCCCCCTGCAGTAAAGAAATACTTCTTCCACCTCTCCACCTCCGTCAAAACCCTAGCGCCACCGCTAGCTCGAGAAGACGCCCGCGACGAAGCACTTAGCTGCCGCGACTTCTCCGACGCCGTCCTCACGCCGGCCACAGACATCGTTCTCTCCGCTGTCGCCGTAGGTGTCCTCCGTCACCAAGTTAGGGCACGGTGGGCTGAACTGCTCGGTCTCCTATTCTTCTCCATCTAGCAGTTCTTCGTGCGGTAATTATAACCCTATTTTTACCCCTTTTTGATCTTCAAGATTCATCCTGTTTACCGAAAGTTGTTTTTGTCTATTCAAAGCTAGATCTATTCCGTCTGCATCTCATACTGCTTAGTCGATTCACTTAGATTTCTTCTAGTTTGATTCCTCACTTGTACTTATTCACGGATTGGTACAAATCTGGAACCAACTCACCTATATAAGTGAATGTCTTCGCAACATGAGGTCAATGTCTTCAAACTGATTTATCTTCAAAATCTTCTGAGAATGCATATGACCTCTTCCCCTTCCCTCGCATCTCTAATGTTGTCACAGGTACATGTCTGTGGGAGAATCCCTTGGTTCTCATAGTCTGCATTCATTTGCAGAATACTTACAGCATCATATAAATTCTCCTGAAGCCAGTTCCTGGTTAACCAACAAGCGCAAATCTCTGAAGCCTTTGAACGAACTGAAGCCTTTCAGCTTGAAATTCATGGCAACAGAGAAATCAGCAAGGAAAGGTGGCAGACAGCGCAGAGGAGGCACATCTAAAGATCTGCCTGATGACTTAGTGGAACTGTACAAGACAGATCCTGAAGAAAACTATCATCAGAGGAAGACACGAATCCAATGGATTCAACGCTATTGGGCTAAGGAGTGGTTCAAGTACAGATTTGTGACAAAGGAATATGCAGAGAAAAATGCCATCAAGAAACCTTGGGGTGATATTATCTATCGAGGGCTTCAACCCAAGAGCCGAGCTGAAGCCATTGAACAAGGCTTCTATCCATGCATGGTCCGCGGGCCACAGCCAGCGAACGCAGATCCCACTTCACTACTATGGTGTCGTGATGATTCGCTATTCAAGCGCAACTATCAGTTTGCTGTGGCTTCGGCCAAAGAGAACAAGAAGACCTTGGGTTTGGACTTCAATCCAGGTCCCTCTGCTCCCCGTGCTGATGGCTCCCGTGAAGCCAATCCCAATGTCATTGGCCCCTATGCCAACCTTGACGGCCTCATCACTTACATCATGGTCCAAGGCGCCAGAGTAGATCATTCTGACGATGGTGCTGACTCTGATGAAGCCCCTGCTCCTCCTCCACCAAAGCCACAGAAGCAAAAGAAGTCTAAGGCTTCAACCTCAGCTGCAAAGCCACCTTCGAAGACTTTGCATGCGAAGCCACTGGCCACTGCACCTCCTGAAGCAGTGTGCAATCTGAAGATCTGTCCCGTGTCTCCAAGAGAACGGACAAGAAAAAGCAGCTTGTTAAAACATCTGATCAGCGAGCCTTGACTCCTGCTGCCATTCTGCGTGAAGAACCCATTGATCTATCAAGTGATGAAGATCTTGCGGATGATGCCCTTGAGCAGCTCATCAAGAGCAAAGAAGAAGAAGAAATCTTTAGCAACCTGCCTCTATTTGATGTGGCCATCATTCACAATTTCATTGATGAGTGGTTCGACACCCCCAACGTCAGTTTTGAAGATTTACAGCTCCCAGTTGGCCTCAGTGTCGCCTTCAATGGCGCCATTGCTTCTGAGCTAGCTCTCGCTCAACGCATTGTTGAGCTCAAAAACAAGATTGATTTTGAGAAGGCTCAATTCAAGAAGCATGTGGCCAATCTGAGTGTTCAAGACGTCCGCAACTGCAAGGTCATGCTCCATGATCTCAAAGAAGCTTTTATGCAGAAACGCCAAGAAGCTCAGGGCTCTAGAGAACGCATGAAGCTTTTGGCTGATAAGTGTGTGCTCGCCTACAATGAGGCTGAGAAGCGCAAGTCCCTTGGCTGTCCTGGCATTGACCCTAGGATGGCTGCAAAGAGGAAGAAGAAGCACCATGCTGAACAGCCTGAGCCTTCAAGGCAAGAAGCCCCTCGCATTATCTTCCTGAGTAGCATGACTGGCTCGAAGCCAAAGGTCACCTCAACCGCTTCAGAACAGAAGAAGACAAAGGCTGCCGAGGCTGATGCAAGGAAGAGAAAGAATACTGAAGCTTCTGATGCCGCTCCCTCCAAGAAGAAGCGCAAGACCAAGAAGACTAGGGCTGCTTCCACAGAGCCCTTAGTCGTTGAACCCATTCCGTTGTTCGCCCTGTGTCTGTTCATCAAGAAAGAAGGATGGTTGTCCATGAGCCTGCTACCACAGAGGCTCATGTGACTGAAGATATTCCAGCAGCTGAACCCAACGCTGCTGAAGACATTGGTCACGATGACAATGTAAATGATGATGAAGTTCTTCCTCGGATTGAACATCAAGTGCTATCATCGCCTGTTCGTACGAACAGCGAAATCATCAGCATTGGTCGTCCATTGACGCCAATTGCTCAGGATGCTTCGTGGGCTGATCACCCACAACAACACCAAGACTCTCCCAGTACTCCCCAACAACAACAAGCTCCACCCCTAGTACAAGAAGAGGATGAAGACTTTCAGGCTCAACAAAGTCCATCTCCTAACTTGAAGCCAGCGCTTCGCAGGCTTCGAAGAGGACAAAGGCCTGAAGTCCCTCTGTCGAGTGTTCCTGAAGGAGAAGTGCAACGTTCACCTGTTGCACGGCAAGTATTCTCTGAACCAGCTCCAACAGTGAACATCTCCATGTCTGAAGCACATGCTGCTGAAGACATTCCAGCTGCATCAGCCGAAGAAAAAGAAGAAGAAGTACATGTACCAACTCCCCCTGCTATTGAAGAAGAAGAAGTTCGTGTACCAACACCCCCAGCTATTGAAGAAGAAGCCGTTCATGATCTGAACGTGCCTGTGCCCGACCCTCCTGCTAGTCAAGAGGAGGTTGAAAATGTTGAGGCTGCCACCACCAATGCAAATGAAGCCAATGACGTGGTCATGGATGACGCCAATGTGGAGCCTGCACCTACCAGCGTGCCTGAAACCGATGAGGCAACTGTGCCCGAAGCAAATGTGGCCCCTGAATCTGACGCCAATGAGACTGCTGCACCTGACGCCAATGAGGAGGCTGCACCTGGAGCGAATATGAAAAATGCTCCTGAAGCACCTATTGTGTAGCCTGGACCCTCTGATGTTGCCCCTGCTCCTGTTCTGCCACCAAGGCCTCACACTATTGAGCAAGCATACGATCACGGTCAGCTTGTCACTGTCAGATGGCCCGTTCTGGTGCCTCCGCCTACTGCCTCCGGCCCCCAATTTGACTATCATGCTGAGCATCGGCCTCAGGTCCAGAAGCCAAAGCCGAGATTGCCAAGGTTTCCAGGTACTGCCAACTCCCCCGGGTCTTTCAATCCAAATGGCTTCAAGAGCCACAATACCTTCTTTGACAGCGCCAAGAACCCCTACTCCAAGCCAAGGATTTCATCTGATCGGTTCTGGAGCTATCAGCAGAGAAGCTATTACTCATGCGTGTTATATGATCAAGGGCGCATTTTCCCTCATATGCGCCTTGACACTGAAGCCATTGCTGGACTGCCGTGCTTGGAAGAAGCACTTGACTGCTTTCGCGATGCTGGTTTGCTTCATTTTGTGACAGACAAGGAACACTTGAATGAAGAGCTATTGCTTCAATTCTACGACACTCTGCACATTCACGGATACTACACAGACATCAAGACATGGGTTCTCGAGTGGATGACTGGCAATGTTCATCATGAAGCCAAAGCCATGGATATCATCGAGCTTACTGGGCTAGCCACTCCTGGAGAACAGTATGAGCCTAACTGTCAGCTACACCGCAATGCTGTGGAGAGCATCTTTCATAAGCCAGAACCCAACATGAGCCAGATGCTGAGCATGATGAAGCCTTTGCCATCTGACGCTGAGTATCCCACGCATTTCTTTGGTGAAGACCTTGAGTATCTGCCTCGCACCATATATCATATCATCAGGCGAACTCTATGGCCAGTCAAGGGACACTCGTCATTGGCCAAGCTTGAAGGAGCCATGAAGACTTTGGTCTTCTATATTCTTAATGGCATCAGCTTCAACACTCAGGAATTCTTCATCAGGCAACTTGCTGCTTCCGGATCTGACCTGTTTGGTCTGAAGTTTTATGCTCCATGGGTCATGCGCCTCATCAAGCGACACTCATCTGTCAATTATCAGCCCTCTGCTCGCAATCACATCATATTTCTGCCCGAGGTTGATATGTCAGTTGATGTTGTATATTCTGACCCTGCCAAGACGCCACTTTGTCTTCAGAACATTGAGCACCAAAGCTTCACTTAGCCTACTGAAGGTGTTCAGGCAGCAACAAGAGTCTACCCACTAGCTGGTAACACCCGTCTGCCTCACAGAGCGCCAACTGAAACCACTGAAAGCACCATTGCGCAAAGGCCTCGTAAGCGTTCTCGTGTTCTTAATGACCGAGAGCTTCTTGTGGCTCTTCATCAGAAGCAGGATAAGCATCATTTCTGGCTCAAGCGCCAAATGCAAAGCCTCTTGGTGGATGTCAATCGCATTCACAACCTTGCCACCAAGAATGCCTTTGTTGCTCATGAAACTTGCCGAAGATCATGGAAGAGTTTGACCCTGCTCAGTGCTGAAGCTGATCTTCAAGATAATGGCTTCAATAAAAGATTCCAGTTTGACTCCACTCCTCCAAGGACTGCTACCCTGCGTCGAACTCCATCTCTTGAAGACTCTGAATATTCCTCCTCCGCGGCAACAGTTAATGCCAGAGTGATCGATGATGAAGATGACGCTACTTCACCACCTCCAACTACTACTGTGCACATCGACACTGCACCAAGCTCGTCTGCACCGCCAACCAACAACGACAACCCTGCTGCTTCACCTACTCATGATGATGAGTAGATGCTCTATGTCTTCAAACCTTTTTGGTCATTACTGACAAAAGGTGGAGAAGCGTATGAGTTGATAGTCTTCAAGCGGGTTCATATGGGCGGTTGCATTATATTTTGTTGCGTGCTTACAACTCCTTCGTTTGAAACATTTGGTTCTTTGAGTTGTAACACCTAAACTTGATGGTCGTCTGCTACTTCTGCTACTTATTTGCTTTGCGATGTTAATTTCCGCATGTGCGATGATAACTTCCGCACTTAGATCATTCTGCAGACATCCATTTTACATTATGAATTTCATTCTTATTGCTATATCATTTCATGCATGATGAATTATCTTCATAAGTTGAAGTGGATCTCCACAAGTACAACCTGCCATATGCATTTGCATTCTAAAAGCAAATTACTTATATGCACATCTTCAGGGGGAGCCCTTGCAACTTATGAAGAGAAATCCCTATCCTTACAATTTCACATACTTTATCCCCGTTGAAAACTTCAACCAGTTTGTCATCAATCACCAAAAAGGGGGAGATTGTAAGTGCATCTAGTGCCACCCCTTGTTGGTTTTGGAGTATTGACGACAAAGTTGGTTGAGGGACTAATGCGTTTGTGAGAATTGCAGGATAACGCAGGTAGTGTCCCTCATTAATTTGGTTTACCTACCGGAGATGACCCCTAAAAATGTATGAAGACATTGAAGACAATGGTGGTATGAGAAGATATTTATATTGAAAACTATGACATGAGAAGACATTGCGTGAAGACTTTGGAGCGCGAAGACTGTGTGTTTTCATTGTTTCTTTTCTTCTTTGTTGAGTCATAGGAACCACCGTACTGTTAAGAGGGGTCCAAGTGAACTAAGTCAGAGTAACTGAAGTGATGCTCAAATCAAATCCTATGTCTTCGAGCGAAGACAATGAGATCAAATCTTATCCAGAGTCGGATGAGTCAGCTTTGCTTGTAGCCCAAGTAAAGTTGCCGCGTGTGTTTGAAATCTGACCGTTGGAACACGTGTAAGTTCCTTAGTGACCCAGGGTCATTTTGGACAAATCAGGTCGGGTTGCCTAGTGGCTATAAATAGCCCACCCCCTACACCATAAATTGGTGGCTGCTCAGAGTTAGTGCACGGCTTTTGTTGTTTGAGAGCAACCCACCTCGAAGCATTTGAGAGAGAGAAATCCTTGCGAGGACAAAGCCCAAACACCTAGAGCCAAAGAGTGTTAGGCATCACTGAAGTCTTTCTGTCTGTGTGACCTGAAGACTTATTACACTTGAGGACTGTGAATCCTCCAGCCGGTTAGGCGTCGCGTTCTGAGCATCCAAGAGTCATTGTGGATTGCCGGTGAACGAAGTCTGTGAAGGTTTGCAAGTCTCCCTTGTAGACTTACCAGAGTGATTGGGCGAGGACTGGGTGTCCTTAGCTCAAAGGGAATAAGGTGAAGACACGGTCTTCTGAGTTAAATCTCAGCCTCCCTAACCAGACGTACAATTGTCACAGCAACTGGAACTGGTCCAACAAATCATGTGTCTTCAACAAGCAACTGGTTCTATCCCTTCCAACCTTACTTAAGTTTGTCTTCATGAAGTCATTGCTTATATGTTTATCTGTTTGACTTCATTGCTTGACTACTATTGTTGATTGGTTTCATACTATCTTCCATCTTGATCCTTACTGCCTAACTGCTATTAGTCCTGCACCTTCATATCATTACATACTTGACTATGGCATGTTTTGGTTAGTTTATCTTCCGCTGCATATCAACTAGGTTGTTTCTGTTGGTTGTCTTCGAAACTTCCAAGTTTTGAAGACTTTCATAAAAATCGCCTATTCACCCCCCCCTCTAGTCGATACTAGCACTTTCAATTACTCTATGTGTTACATTGCGAGCATATTCCATGTGTTGACCCATTTCGGACCGAAATGTTCATGTTGCAGTCTTTTCAGACGACGAGTAAGGTGCCATAGGTCATTGTCTTTCACTCAGTGATGTCGTTGGAGTTGATGGACTCACTTTATCTTCCAAGCCTTCCGCTGTTATCGATTTTAGATGGCCTTAAGCCATATTATTGTAATAAGTTCTCTTTTGAGACATTCGATGTAATAAGTGTGTGATTGCTACTCTGTTATAAATCCTCAAGTATTGTGCGTTTCAGCATTACCGATCCAGGGATGACACTGATGCACAGAGATCAGACTGTTGGAGGTCTGGTCGCTACAAACACTCCCCCTATATTTTATAGACAAGGCATCTCTTGCAATAGTAAAAACAACACTAAGAAAGTAGGCAAGATGATGGATATAACTAAGTAACGAAGACATAAGGATAAGCAGGAGTGCATATGTCTTACACCATATGATAGAACTTAGTCTCACAAGCACAAACCAAACCAAAGCAAACGAAGTTAACAGACCGACAGACCGAAAGCAAAGCGACACGGTGAAACACACGACACATGACACACGACACGCAAATTGCTATGTCTTGAGCTTGCGTTGGTTTTCCTCGAAGAGGAGAGGGTGATGCAGCAAAAGTAGCGTAAGTATTTTCCTCGGTTTTTGAGAACCAAGGTAACAATCCAGTAGGAGGCTCCTCAAAAGTCCCACGCATCTACACAAACAAACAAAGAACTCGCAACCAACGCAATAAAGGGGTTGTCAATCCCTTCACAGCCACTTGCGAAAGTGAGATCCAATAGAGATAGTATGATAAGATAAATATATTTTTGGTATTTTATAATATAGATGCAAAAAGTAAAGATGCAAATAAAAGTAGATTGGAAGCAAATATGATAAGAGATAGACCCGAGGGCCATAGGTTTCACTAGAGGCTTCTCTCAAGAGATCATAGGTATTACGGTGGGTGAACAAATTACTGTCGAGCAATTGATAGAAAAGCGAATAGTTATGAGATTATCTAGGCATGATCATGTATATAGGCATCACGTCCGTAATAAGTAGACCGACTCCTGCCTGCATCTACTACTATTACTCCACACATCGACCGACTCCTGCCTTCATCTAGAGTATTAAGTTCATAAGAATAGAGTAACGCTTTAAGCAAGATGACATGATGTAGAGGGATAAACTCAAGCAATATGAAATAAACCCCATCTTGTTATCCTCGATGGCCACAATACAATACGTGCCTTGCAACCCTTTCTGTCACTGGGTAAGGACACCGCAAGATTGAACCCAAAGCTAAGCACTTCTCCCATGGCAAGAAAGATCAATCTAGTAGGCCAAACCAAACTAATAATTCAAAGAGACTTGCAAAGATAACTCAATCATACATAAAAGAATTCAGAGAAGGTTCAAATATTATTCATAGATAAACTTGATCATAAACCCACAATTCATCGGATCTCGACAAACACACCACAAAAGGAGTTTACATCGAATAGATCTCCACAAGAGAGGGGGAGAACATTGTATTGAGATCCAAAAAGAGAGAAGAAGCCATCTAGCTAATAACTATGGACACGTAGGTCTGTGGTAAACTGCTCACAGCTCATCGGAGGGGCAAGGGTGTTGATGTAGAAGCCCTCCATGGTCGATGTCACGCCCAAGATGCAACCCTATCCTAAAGGAACTCGAAGGTCCCACCAAGGATAGAAGCGCATCTTGAAGACGCTTTTGCAAGGTGGATATCATTACATCAACATTACATAATAGATGGGGATACATACAAAAGATATACAATGCCACACGAATACAACATCACTTTACATAAGATCACCATCCGACTACGGATGAAACACAAACAGAAACTCAAACGACATCCACCCTGCTAGCCCAGGCTGCCGACCTGGAACCTATCCCCTGATCGAAGAAGCAGAAGAAGAAACTCCAAAACAAGCAACATCGCTCTCGCGTCATGATCATCGCATAACCTGTACCTGCAACTGTTGTTGTAGTAATCTGTGAGCCACGAGGACTCAGCAATCCCATTACCATGGGTATCAAGACTAGCAATGCTTAATGGGAAAGGAAGGGGTAAAGTGGTGAGGTTGCAGCAGCGACTAAGCATAATATGGTGGCTAACATATGCAAATAAGAGCGAGAAGAGAAGCAAAGGAACGGTCGTGAAGCTAGCAATGATCAAGAGGTGATCCTAAACTCCTACTTACGTCAAACATTACCCAGAAACTGTGTTCACTTCCCGGACTCCACCGAGAAGAGACCATCACGGCTACACATGCGGTTGATGCGTTTTAATTCGGATCAGGTATCAAGTTATCTACAAACGGACATTAACAAATTCCCATCTGCCACATAACCGCGGGCACGGCTCTCGAAAGTTTAAACCTTGCAGGGGTGTCCCAACATAGCCCATGATAAGCTCTCGCGATCAACGAAGGATATTCCTTCTCCCAGGAAGACCCGATCAGTCTCGGAATCCCGGTTTACAAGACATTTCGACAATGGTAAAACAAGACCAGCAAAGCCGCCCGATGGGCCGACAATCCCGATAGGAGCTGCACATATCTCGTTCTCAGGGCAACACCGGATAGGTCAGCCTACGAGTAAAACCAGCCCTCGAGTTGCCCCGAGGTGGCCCCGCAGTGTGCCCGGTTCGGACCAACACTTAGACAAGCACTGGCCCGGGGGGGCTAAAATAAAGATGACCCTTGGGTTAATTACTCCCAAGGGAAAGGTAGGTGGTGGTGAGGCAAATGGTAAAACCAAGGTTGGGCCTTGCTGGAGGAGTTTTATTCAAAGCGAACTGTCAAGGGGGTCCCATAAATCACCCGACCGCGTTAGGAACGCAAAATCCGGGAACATAACACCGTATGACGGAAACTAGGGCGGCAAGAGATGAACAAAACACCAGGCATAAGGCCGAGCCTTCCACCCTTTACCAAATATATAGATGCATTAATAATCTAAGAGATATTGTGATATCCCAACATAACCCTGTCCACCATGGAGCAATCTTCAACTTCACATGCAACTAGCAACGCTATAAGAGGGGTTGAGCAAAGCGGTAACATAGCCAAACAACGGTTTGCTAGGAAGGGTGTCAAAGGTTAGTGGTTCATGGCAATTTGGGGAGGCTTGAAGAGCAAATGATAGGTAGCGCAGCAAAGCGATAGAATGAAGCAACTAGCATAGCAATGATAGTAGTGAGATCCAGGGTAGCGGTCATCTTGCCTGAAATCCCTCTAGGAAGAAGAACGAGTCCATGAAGAAGATGAAGCCACGAAGACAAACCAAGCGTAGACGAACGAATCCTCACGATCGCAACGAAACGGGAACTATCGAGAAGAAGCACACAACATGGTAAACACACCACACATGAACAAGACATGATGCACAACAAGCATGATGCATGACAAAGCTACATGAAGCTACTCAAGGCAAGAGATGATGCAAACAAGAACAACACATCAAGGCAAGTTTAAATGAGGCCGGAAACCACATATAACAATTCCGGTAAGTCCTCATATGCAAATTTCGAAATTGGTACAGATCTGAATAAACCGTATGTTCAAGTTGTTAAACACCAAGTTAAGATGCACCACGAGGATCTACACGAAATTCTAGCCAAGTTACATACAAAGTTAATTTAGTTCGGAGCTACGGCCTAGAAGATATGAGCAAAACAAGTTCAACATGGCATTGATGAAAAATGCATACAAACATCAAGCAAACACACCAAAACATGGATGCAACATGATAATATGAAGCTACATGCAAAATCAAGCAAGTTTCATATACAGCACACTCAAAACGGAGCAACGGTGTAACACATACACTCTATACAAGTTATAGCAACAATCTGTCCAAAACAGCAACTAGGAATCTTACAAGCATCAAAACAACATGCTACAGCATCTCAACATAAGAACAAAAGGCATGGGCATGATGTACAGGTAAAGCATGACAAAACATGAACACTGAGCTATCTCCAGAAACTACTAGAACATGCTCAAAAAGACATGGAAAGTTTCGTGAGTTGTCCATCCTCTTTTATCCGGTGCATTTTTCGTCAAGTGGACTCGAGCCTCTTCATCTTTGCCAAGTTCAATCCTTAGTTCTTCCTCCGACGTCGTTGTTTTTCCTTGTCCGAAGTTGTCCTTGTTTTTCCCACCCGCCCTCCCTTCTTCCTCTCGGAACCGGAGTCCGTAATCGAGTACCCTTCCTACTCGTGCGAAGTCTTTGCCTTCTTTCCTCAATGATTTCAACCGGTGTTTTCTCTTCAAGATATCCGTCGATTACCCTTTCCAGTTGCCCGTGTTTTATCCCACCCTCCCACCCTCTTCTTCCCGGAGTCTGAGTCTGTTTCGAGTATCAATTTCATTCGTGTGGAACCCTTCAGTCTTCCCTCAATTATTTCAACCGGTGAATTCTCGTCTCGTTCGTCACTCTTCATCCCTTTCTTTTTCCGGTGCATTCAATTCAAGTTTTTCGGGTTGAGCATATTCTTTCCCTCGGCTCAAGTGTTTTCCCTGCTCGTTCGCCTCTCGCCAGTTTATCATTCCGGAGTCTGGAAGACATCTTAGGAGATTCATCTGTGTTCCAATTAATTCGAGGTTGTCACCTCATTCAAATATTTCAATTGTTCTACTGCATCATCTATCTGTTCATCATCCCTTTCCAACGGTGTTTTTCTCTTCAGTGGGCCCTAACCCACAGGTCTTTTCCCAGGATCTTACCTGACTCTTCTAATTCCCCTGGAGTTATTCTCAATTCTTTTCAAGTGTGACGTAAGAATGGATCTCATCAGTCACATGACTTTTCCAAGAATGATTTCAAATCATTTCATTGTTGGCTCAACCTCTTCGCTTTTCATTCTCCCGGAGTATCTCAGAACTTTTGGTGGTGTTTCTTGTCATCATTTGAAGAACGAAGAAGAGTTTTTCCTCTAAATCTTGTCCGTTCCCTAGAGATTCGCGGTGCTAGCTCGATGTTATCCTATCAAATTGTTTCAAGTCATGCAAATTCTTTTCATCCATCCGGAGCATTTCAGGAGTTTCTTTCTCTCTCGATCATCTGGAGGCCATCTTTTCGGAAGATTTCTTCATTCTAAGTTTTCAGATTCGTTCTTCAATTATTCTATATCCGTGCCCCTTTGTTCGTCTCAATATTCTTCCGGTGCTTCGTTCAAGTATTCTTCAATCAGCTCAGGATCTCTTTGTTCTTTTGCATCTAAATCCCTTCTAACTTATTGGTTCTTCTAATTCTTCCCGGTGATTAAGTTTCTTTCATCAGTCATTTTTGATTTCTCACGGTGGTCCTTTCAAATTCTTTTTCTTTGGTTATCATATTAATCCATTCGTTCTTTCGAATTCTGCCGGTGGTTCATGAAGACCTTCTCAAGTTTGCGTTATGCCACTTCTCAATTCTTTTGCAAGAAGGATAAGTACTATGCAAAATCCACTGCTCGTCATCAATTTAATTTGATGAAGGATAAGCATACAATAAATCTTATTCTTATTTCATCCAAGTGATTAATCCCTTCCTTTTCTTCGTAGTTTTTTCTTGATTAATAAATTCTAGTTCCAAGTGTTTTCATCTTTCCTTTTCCGGAGTCCAATTTCCTCGACCATTTCGTCGGAACCTCCATCTAATCATCGCATGCGTTAATCTTATTCTTTCATCCTTAAATTTTATCTCGTCATTCTTTTGTTACTGGAGTTCATGGCGTTCTTCATGATTTAATTCATTCCTCAAGTGTTGATCAAGATTCTTGTTCAAGGAGTTCTAGTATCTTCCTTTTTGCATCTCAAAGTGCAATTAATTCTCCATATTCTTTTGAAGTGGAGTTTTGCATTTCTTCGTTCTTCTCAGCTATTTAATCTTTTCTGCTCGTGGTCGATTATCACCTCATAATTTTGAGATGTTATACGTAAGTCCACGACAAGCTTATTCTTTGCGTGGTTGATTTTCTCAACAACTCCGTTCAATTCCTCCTTCTAAGGATTCTCTCTATTTCATTCGTGGCACAAGTTGTCATTTTCTTCTCCGTTCTTTTCATTCAACTCTTTCACTTCTTTCCGGAGGTTTTGTGTCGTGTCTTCATCAAGTACCATCGCATCCTCTCTACCTCATGTTCTATTCCTTCCATGTTCATCCAGAGTGCTGCCTAAATTCTTTCAGGCTTATTCGTTTCCTATCTCGTTCTAACCGGAGTGGTTTCTTAGTCCATTTGATTCCGTGAGTTTTCGATTCTCGTCATTCTCGTTGTTCCTCTCTTCTTCTCGAGTGCTCTCGATTCTTTGCTTCTTCTCTTGAGTTCTTGTTTCACCTCATCTTTTTTTCCCCTTCTGTCTCGGTCCTAAGATCTCGGGACGAGATCTCTTGTTAGTGGAGGAGTGTTGTAACGCCCCGGATTCGATGCGCCAGGTGTCCGCCAGTTATTCGCTGTCATTGCCATGTCATTTGCTTGCGTGTTGCATTTTATCATGTCATCATGTGCATCTCATTTCGCATACGTGTTCGTCTCATGCATCCGAGCATTTTCCCCGTTGTCCGTTTTGCAATCCGGCACTCCTATGTCCTCCGACATTCCCCTTTTGTCTCCTTTCGTGTGCGGGTGTTAAACATTCTCGGAATGGACCGAGGTTTGCCAAGCGGCCTTGGTATAGCACCGGTAGACCGCCTGTCAAGTTTCGTGTCATTTGGAGGTCGTTTGATACTCCAACGGTTAACCGGGTAACCGCAAAGCCTTCTTTTGTGCAGCCCAACACCCTTCCAAAGTGGCCCAAAACCCAGCAAACTACCCTCCATGCTCTCGGTCGTTCGACCAGGATCGCGTGGGCGAAAACCGCACCTCATTTGGACTCTCCTAGCTCCCTCTACCTATAAATATGTGGCCTCCCCCGAAAATCTCGCGCAGATGAAACCCTAGCCCTGCTCCTCCGCGCCACCGGACATGTCCGCCACCGTCCGGACATGCCCCCCGCAGCCGGCCACGTCGCCCGACCAATGGGGACGTGCCACGTCGCCTCCGCCGCCTTCCTCCTCCACTCCGCGAGGGCCACGTGGCCCCGGCCACCGCGCGCCGCCCGCGCCCCGCCAGGCCCTCCGCCGGCCCCGCGGCCCGCACC